>NC_142359.1:19569213-19720629 GCF_059441175.1 Urocampus carinirostris
AGTTTTGTTGCATAAAATTATGAGTTTTGCACAATGTTAAAGAGGGGGAAAAAATAAATATTTTAAAATATATTCAAAAAATAGATACCATGCCTTGCAAAAGTATTACTCCCGCAAGATCTTTTTGACATATTGCCATATTTTAGCCTTCAAACTTTGAAAGAGAAATGATGGTCTAAATATGCCTTTTATACAATATTCTATATTCTTATACCCAATATATACTTTTATACTCTTACTTTTATACATTTATATCTTTATACGTTTATATTTCTATAGTGCTAAATAAGTGTGTGGTTTTTCCGATTTCGCAAACACCTTCAACGTCAGGAGAATAAATTCTCGGGCACCAAGGGATGTGCCTCTAATTAAAAAGCTACAACTTGAAGGCCTCTATGAGACCTGCCAGCTGGTTAATCAAGATGGCTTTGACTCCCACATTCCAAGCCGCTCGAAAGCTTGCTTTTCTTCTCACAAAGTTTCACTATCCCTATTGCTCATTATTATACTCGCACGCCATCTAGCGACCAACATTATATACTGCCTTTAAAATTGTGATTCCTATCTAAACCAATCAAATTCATTTCCTGTGTTCATATAAACCAATCAGATGTGTAGTTTCCTTCTTGTGTTTTCCAATGAATGAGCCTTCTGCCATGGGAGGAGCGTGATTTCTCCCTGATCCGATCCTGGAAACGCGCACCTCCGATGGAAGGGGCAATCAAAAACCTAAATCTCAAGAAAGTTATTTTCTTACTTCTACGACAATCTCAGGTTGTGACCTTGACATTACATAGATAAAAAACTCAAAGAATCAACAACATGTGAGGCAAAATTGTGCAAGGCATTTTGCAGATCTTTCGACAAACAAACAAAAGTTTCGCTGGAACTGTACTCCTAGTTTCGCCTGATGTGCCTGAATGCCACAACTCACTAGTTAGTAATTATTGTTTAATAATCAGTATTAGTTTTGAGTAATATCCAACCCAGCCTCAACACCTCCACTATGAGGTCATCAGTGGTCAACCTCAATGACTATAGCCCTGCTGCCTCTGGACCCTCATTAGTTTGCCTAGAGGGCAGACCTCTCCACTAATGATGCAATAAATATAAACCCCTTAGCATCCCATATTTGACCGGATCAGCACAGGAGACATGCACATTGTTGACCCAAAACAGCAGGACAGCAGTATAAGTTTAAATGGAGTGGGAGAAGACTTCTCTGTTGAGTTGCGTTATTAGTCGCAATATGGATAAACAGCTTGCCCAACCATGGTGTGTACGGGTACACTAATCTTAATTTCATGGAACACAGTTTTTTTGGCAATTCCAAGAGGAAACAGGCCTTTTCAAAAGCACTGTAGGAGCCTGTAGCTGCAAGTCCTTAGAACAAGGGACTAGATTGAGGACATCAATTAGGCATGTCCACATTTGCAGTGCCCATCTTGTATGTGGTAAGTTAGCATTGCAATTTGGTGTAGATTGACTTGAATGCCTTAGTAAGTAAGTTGGATAAGTGTAAGGGAATTATAAGTTTGCTACTACTTCTAGTATGCGCTGTAGGTTTGTTACTATGGGTGTTAGCCAATAGACCTTTTATGATAATAACAATAATTATAACATTTAATTAATAAGTATTTAATAAAATAGACATTTAAGAATATTTTTTTATGTTGTTATTATTGATCATTCCGATCAACACTTACAATGTATATGATATATAACGATACAGAGTGCAAGCCAAGGAAAGTCAATGCTTCAAAAGTTTAACTTACGTGAAAACTAAGATACTGTAAATATGAACTGGTCATCTGAGCCACCTTTATCGTCCATTTAACTTGCTAGCATAAAAATGTATTTTGCTTGTTTCTTACCAGATTTGGACCCACGTTGTATACGAGGCGAAAAAGTCACACACAGAAGCTCCACAAAATGGCTCAATCTACATGTAACGCAGATTAAAAGATCTATTTTTGTTGTTGTTGTTTAAAATGAAGTCGCTATCTTGCTCCTTGCACAAACTTTGAGCTTGTTTGAGAACTTACTATAAGGACCCACCACATTTTCTGTCAATTGGCTGGTATAAACTGATATGAAGTCCGCAGTTCCGTCTCAACATTGCGCGCGCAGCCTGGCTACGTCACAATTGTTTACAAAATCTGAAAGGGGTCTTTACTTGTCTATAACAGAGGTTAGATATTGTCCTAAACGCCCGTTAATGTGGTATGATTTTATTTAGAAGACTGTTGATTAAAAGTGCGCTTATTCCTTATAGAGGAATTGTTGATTAGTTCGGAAGGGTGTCAATAAATAGCCCGCCTAAAAAGATGCCTCATTCCCTTATGGAATAAGCAAGTACAGTAGGTGTATTATATCTCATCATTACACATATACAAGTCTAAGTATGTTTAAATCGTAAAAAAATGGAAATGAGGTGTCTTTGCTAGTAACACCACCTAGGTTCAAGCGACCATCGACACCTGCTAAGTGTCATGAATGTTTTTCAAGTCACGTTAGGTGTCGCTATTCATGTCCCGTGAATTTTATTTTATTCAGTTGTATTTATTTTAATTACGACAAGACATTAATTAAGAAAGAACCTGTTTCGTGCCAATTATGGACTGCGCCAGTGTTCGACGCAAGATGCAGTGAGATGCGGCCATGCTGCAAAGCCATGGAGTTTTCAAACGGCAAATCAACAATAAGAGTGCGCATGCGTCACACGCGTCAACGGCAATCGGCAAGGGTCAAACAACGTGCTTCACTACATCATAGCCCAAGCCTATCCATATTCGTTAATTTCTTTTAACTCATTTTCTTTCTTCTGATTAAGTTATTTATGTGGAGCACATTGTTAAGCGCTTTGGGAAGTCATTGACTTGAAAAGCGCTATATAAAATGCAGATCATTTCATAAATGCAGATCATTCTTTCTATTCTAGATTACAATTTATATTCTTTCCTTCTGTTCTCTTTCTTTTATTTGGATTTTTTTCTTTCATTTTCCTTTTTCTTTATGGATGTCTTCTTTCTTTACTTTTATCATTCTTTATTTCACTTCCTTCCTTCTCCCTTTCCTCTTATTTGTTAGAATTAATTTCTGTATTATTTCCTTTTCCCCCCAAATTCTTTTCACATTTTCACTTTTTTATACATTTTCCCATTTTCTTCAAATTTGATTTATTTCTTCTTTCTCTTTCTTTCCTTTTTGTTTTTTCTTGATTTTATTTTTTTGGCGCCATTGTTTCTTTTTTTCTGTCATATTTTTTGCTTCATAAAAAGCTACTAGTGAGAAGCAAAATGTTGCAGTTTGGTCCAATGTATAGGTCAAATATATATGTCATATGTAACAACCCTCAATCATGCGCGACACAAGAGTTCACAGTCAATCGTTTTATTGCCTGCATTCATTAAAAAACAATGCAAAAGTCAGGGCGTCTGTGCACGACGGCAATCATCTTCAGCACGATGTGATTGAACTGAAGGTACGGCATGTGCAAAAGGCCATAAAGTGCCAGATGAAAAAGACAGTTGCACATGCCCATGGCTTAACGATTTAATGCGGTACCAGAATTTTAACAGTTATGCAACAAAAACAAAGATTTTGTGAGAATTCAAAAAAACTCAAAACAATCAAATTTCAACTCTGTTACACCCATATATATATATATATATATATATATATATCATCTCATTAGCTGCACTGCTTATCCCCAGTAGGGTCGCGGGGGTGCTGGAGCATCCCAGCAATCATCGGGCAGTGGGCAGGGGACACCCTGAACTGGTTGCCAGCCAATCGCAGGGCACACAGGGACAGACAAATCGCTCGCTCATTCACACCTAGGGACAATTTGGACCAGCCAATCCACCTGAAATGCATGTCTTTGGAATGTGGGAGGAAACCGGAGAGCCCGGAGGAAAACCCACGCACAGTAAGTCCAGTTGCTGGATTTGAACCCACACAGGAGGTTCCCAAGACCTTATAACTGTGCCGCACACACGCATCCATTATCTGCACCGCTTATCCTCAGTAGGGTCGCAGGGGTGCTGGAGCCCATCCCAGCTATCTTCAGGCAGTGGGCAGGGGACACTCTGAACTGGTTGCCAGCCATTCACAGCGCACACAGAGACAGACAACTCACTTCTTCATTTACACCTAGGGACCATTTGGACCGGCTAATTAAGCTCGCAATCATGTTTTTGGAATATGGGAGGAAACCAGAGTGCCTGTAGGAAACCCACACAAGCAAGGGGAGAACATGCAAACTTCACACCGGAAGGTTTGATCTCATGACCTCAGAACTGTGTCGCACACGCGCCAACCACTGCGCCGTCGTGCAGTATATTTATATATATATATATATCATATAAATGTCATAATGTGAAGGGACTAAAATCCATAACATGGCAATGAAACGAAACACATAATTTTCCTTTACCTTTAGATGTAAATGCTCTGCATTTATATAGCGCTTTTCAAGTCAATTGAGACCTCCCAAAGCGCTTTACAATGTGCTTCACACTTTCCCCTTTTATAAACTAACTAACCGATAGCAACGACAGCCATGCAAGGCAAATTCCTGCTATCGGGGGCATTAGGGGTTCAGTGTCTTGCCCAAGGACACTTCGATCAAGCCTGCGACCTATTGATCCCAAGTCGAGCGCCAATGCCGCCCATTTAGAGAATGTTGTAAAATAGAAATATGTCACTGCCATTATCTGGTCATGAATTTGTAATTTCTTCATTGACAACATCTTCTTATTTCAGTCATTTATAAACAGTCAGTGGAAGGGGTCTCTCACACTTCAAGGGGACATGATCATAAATGAGGTCTGTAAACACATTCCTGAATGCCAGTACAGGGTTAAAAACTTCAACTCATATCCTTTCAATCTGACTTTAGTTCTTTTCTATCAACGTTTTAACGATATAAACACATTCCCCCTTAAATATATCTTAAATACATCAGGGTCACACAAGGGTAGCAGGGCCCTTGTCTGAGCACTGGATCAGGGACCACAGTGGTGGGATCCGGGAATTCTGGGTAAACTCCAGTCTGTGTCCCTACTCAGGCTTAGTAGGCCAGAGTTGGAAAACAGGAACGCCAGGAACTGTACAGAGCCAATGTCCTCGTCCAAATGCAGGGTGGTTGTTTTTGCTTGTAGGTCAGGGGTGTCCAAGCTTTTCAGACAATGGGCCAGATTTGTTAAGCTCAAAATGTTTGAGGAGGGGGTACTATTCGACCTGGCATTATTTAATAAATTCACCTTCCGTAAAAGGTTTGCGGTGCTTGCCGATCAGCATCGCGACTTTGTAGCTCGTCTTTGTAGCATTTTCATTTGACTTGCAGGGTCTCGTGAAAAAACCCTGCTGTGCCGTTAAATCAGCTTCCTGTTGCTTCACCTTGTCACAGCATTCGTTTCCAGTTAGCTTTTTTTGTCAGCATGTTTCTTCTGGCAGTGCCTCTTGATATATTATTTGAAAACAGCCAGTTTCTTAGGATTAGGCAGACACCGTGGCTTCGGATTTCAGTGAAAGAAAATGTCCCCATTTTCACTCAGTCAACTTTCCTTTTTTTATTCACAGTCACCATATCAGAAATCGATTGAGCTAAAATCCTCCCAGAAAGCCAAGGTGGCAAGGGCTACTGTTATCATCTGGTGAAGTGGTGAATCTTCTTTTTGGTACAAATTTATTTTATACGGCAGTCAAGATGACTGGCGGGCCACATATTATTAATTACATGACTGAGGCTGCGGGACAGTAAAAATGTAATCACAGGCTGTAACTGACCCCCGGGCCGGACTTTGGACGCAACTCTGTAAATAACTTTCTTTCACTCCCTTAAGGACCTGCACCAGGGGTCCTCAACCACTGGGCTGCAGTCCAGTACCTGGCTGTGTATCATTTGGTACTGGGCAACAAAGAGAGAAAAAACAAGCTGTTATCACCCGCAAGGGTGGTGTTTGGTATCCAAGTATGAATATGGATAGCTATATATGTTTATCTGTTTGTTTGGGTGGACATGCACACAGACACAAAAAAGCGATAATTGGTTTAGCTATGACCACCACCTTTCACAGAAAGGTAGATTACCGTAGATGTGTAAAAAGCCACACAAAAACCGCAAACTCAGCACTTTTTGTTTTGTTGACTCACCATTTTTTCCCAGAAAAAAGAAATCCACTCTTCCCAGCCAGAACGACACTGAATATCAATACCATTTCAGGATTTTAGTTTCCACCTGGACTGTCTTACTCTTTGGCGTTTCCATTCCCAACAAAATGCCATCCAAAAATTGTTTTGCGTCTCAACACGGGTCATGCTCTAATGTGCACAACCCTTGTAGTTTATTTTATTCCCTCGACACTGCTGTGATCACACAATATGTGACCAGGGTGTTTGGGTGTACTTTTTCCTTCTATGCGTGACCCAACACCAAAATTAAGGGGCTTGGGTGCCCTGTCATAAATGATGAGATAAAATAAGGAGGACAAATTTTACAATAATTTGGTGTGTGAGATTATGACATACCTGACTAAATGCATATAAGAACATAATAAATGATTACATATTGTAACATACATAAAAATCAAAAACTGTCCATCATTGAGTCTCCAACATTTTTGTAAGTAGACCAGTTTTATCTAACGTAAAATAATTTTTCTAAGTGCATCTGTAGCGTGGAAGCGAAGGACATAGCTTTTTCTTGATCCTAACAGGAAAATGCCAAGTCATGTTTATTTGTATAGCCCTTAATCAGTCGGAGTCTCATAAGGGCTTCACAGACCACAGATTATTGCAAACCACATACTATTAATATACCTTCCCTTGGTCTAAAACCTACATGAGGGTAAGGAAAAACTCAAAAACCTCAACATGAGGAAAATTAAATGAAACTTAGTTTAGCTCTGGGGCCGGATCCAGACTTTCTGTTCTCAGGCGGTCCAGAAAAGTAGAAGAATTTCAGGTTTTTAGCTTAACGTAGTTTTTCAGTATTATGCGTTTTCATATGTTCTACTTTAGCAGCCTAAACCTTCTTTTTTAATCAATGATGAATTAAAAAAAAAACATTTTCAAACCACATTTATTCACAAACAATGGGGGAAAATTATTTTCACGATTGGCATTGAAAGCGTTAACTGGATTATTGGAACAGTTGAATAATTGCAGTTTTACATCTGTTTTACTCAACATGCAATACAAATTCAAGTGGGAGCTGTAAAAATATAATTCTAGCCTTAATTATTGCACTGGTTTTAAATGAAAAAAAGGGGAAAAAAAAAAAGATTTAGCAGTGAATGGGCAATAAGATTTATCAACACCAAATCACACGACAGTTCAAGCCTGGATTTACTAAAGGTGACGTATATTGTTTACTACCCTCTAGCGGCCAGAGGGAGAACTTGGATTGGATTTATTTAAAAAAAATTAAAAAATAAAAAGAAACTTACGAAAGAAATGACCTAGAGACTTCCTTCTTATTTCAACATACTCAGAAATTCATAGAGCAGGTCCAGCCCGGAGGCCATATGTCTGACATTCCTGCTGTAATGTGTGGTAAAGATGTTTGTCTTTGCATATGTTAAAATGCTTGAAGGGACAGTGTGTCATATATAGTGCTTCCTAGTAGCACAAAGAACAAACAATGATTTGAATACTACGTAAAAAAAAGAAATATCATACCAATAGTATGATAAAAAAACATAGGTTGATAAATTTATTTTACTCAGGGGAATCGCAACTTACGTCTCCTGCCATGTTTGTTCAGTCCCCAGCCGCCCGGCTTTGCACTGTAACAATGGCCTTTGCTCACAGTGCCATCTAGAGGTCAAATATTACACACTGTAGCTTTGAAAATGCACTTTGATTAATTATCATGATGTCACTACTGTTCATGATGTCTCTACAGTCCTTGGTGGATACCCTGGGAATGTTCTTGAACTTACCTGGAGTGACTATAAGTTTTGCCTGAGCTGTTAAAAAGGATGCATGTAAACATCCACTTCAATATGTTTTCAAAAAGAACCAAGAGAATTACAATTCTGCCCGTGGATGACACAGTCAAGTGCGTGCAAAATGCTGAGAGTCTCTAAACTCAAGAAAAAGGCTGAAGAGGAGGTGAAGAGCTTGGATGCGACTGTTGTACACAGGGACATCCAGCAGGGCACATATGATGTCGCAGTATTGTGGCAAGCTGCAAGAGAGGATGGCAGGGGGTAGGCGAAAACGGCCCAGAGTCTCCTCCAGCTCGGGCGGCCACTCCTGCATGAGGGCATCTATATCAGGCATGGCCCGTGCGTATTGGACACTGGCTGCCGCTTTGGAGCGGTGGAGGGCGCCGATGCTGTCGACCCAACTGTCGATGGCTCGAGGGTTGGAGTGAGGATTCGACACGCTGGTCACCTTTAGCTGGGAGGGATATGAGAAACGATTAGCTCACAACATGAGTCTAGAAATATTAATACACATCATTCTCATCACTGAATATGTATGCTATTAACCCCGTCAGACTGCTAAAGAACAAAGGCGTGTCCGTACGATGTCATCCGTCACCGACAAACGTCATGCCACATATCACAGGAATGCTTAAACTTTTGGGATTCAAGTTATGTTGACCATTTTAATATGTTCTTGTCACAGAAGCATCACAAACAATCTCAAACAAGATACCCGAAAAATAAAAAGCCTGGATACCTCACCAATAACGTCCCCTGGGAGTCAACCAAACATGTACTTGTTACATCCACGGAATCTAACCATGTCAAATATTTTCTCCAAAATACACGATATTGCAAACTGATGAAAAAAATCTGCCTAAAAGCATTTCTGCATCGTTAGACGTTCCTGGTTGCAATCCGTTGTTACGCACATAATTCCCTTTTACAAATAAACAAACTCATAAAATTATTTTCAGTAAGGTCGTTAGCATCTGACCTTTTGATTAACAAATCATTCGGATTATTGCAGGTTTTTTTTACAGTCCACAGCCTTTGTTAACCTAAGGGGTCCTGTATTGATAAAATGGAAATTGCCTCCTTTCGCTCCGAATATCTTTAGCCCGTAATGATTCATTCAAATGATAATCTGCACATTGGTTAGCCAATGAGATTCTGAAAAGATTAGAACTCAAAATAAACGTGCCATTTTTTATTCATTTTTACGCACCATTAATACGCACAAGTGTGCACAATAGAAATAGAGACGCAGTAAAAGGAGTCAAACATTTACAACTCTTTCAAAATGTCTAAAAAAGTTGTCGAAAGTAAAATACACAGCTGCTTTTGTCAAACTTACATTTAAAACAATTAAAGTCAATGCATATTGCTAAAAAAGTGCCTGATACTCTTCCAAAAGCTTTGCAGCTGGTCAATTAGCATTCATTCAAATCCAAGTGTTTTTTTCTGTCTTCTTTTTTGTGTTGTGCGTATTCAAGTTTTAATTATTGTGACAGATGTTGGCATCTTAATTTTTTGTTTACTTGCTTGAAGAAGAGGTAAAACCAGACACCAATATACAATATTTTCCGTACTATAAGATTCACCTAAAAAAGACAAAAAATTGTCAGAAATTTTCTGGTGCACCTTATAATTTAGTATGCCTTATAAGCCAAAAAATGTGGTAAATACAATTGGAAATGCATTCTTACAATGAAATCTACTTAATGATATAACCATTTAGGAACAAATTCATTTTAGTGGTGAAAAAAATATTTCCTAATGATAATTTATGTTCTTAAAAACATCCATCTATCCATTATCTGCACCGCTTATCCTCAGTAGGGATGCGGGGGTGCTGGAGCCCATCCCTAGCGATCTTCTGGCAGTAGGCAGGGGACACCCTTAACTGGTTGCCACTTATAATAATCAGTTTGAGCTCAATAAAAGTGAAACAAAATTTCATACCGATTTTCAACCCAAAATATAGGTGCATGTTTTACAAAAATAAATTTAAAAAAAAAAGAAAAAGAAAGACATCAGCGAGACCCAAATTCCGGCCGGGGGTTTTGTCAGTTGAACTTGATTCTCATACCTCGCCAGTGGCATGCTTGGTCTCCTCAGACAACCATAATGACAAAAGCGTGGGGTCTGACTGCTTCACGCTGGGCTCGTCCAGGACCAAAACACCTAACCCGTCTTCTTTGCCGTCTGGCCTCGGCATCTGCGCACAACAGTAGGAACAAACGTGCTTGGACCTGGGTTACAGAGAACAAGTGAAAAAAAACTTAAACTACCTTAAGGAATGCGTCGATGTCGCCCACTGCCGGGAAGAATTTCGGAATGAAAGGTCGAAGGCTGTGTTCCAACACAATGGACTTAGGAGAATACCTACAAGAGACCACAGGTGCAAAACCAGTCAGTTCCTAAATCAGGGTCAATACAAAGGAAGTACCATATTTTGTTGACTGTTATGGGAACCTAAAAACCTCAAATTGGTCAGAAATTTGGGGTGCGAATTATAATCAAGGGCATCTAATATGCGGACAAACTTGGAAGTTTATTGATCAGTTAATATTTTTTGCTGACCACAATTGCATAAGAATGTGGAAACAGGGATAAAAAAAGGTAGCAGGGTAAGTGCACCAAATCCTAACAATCAGTGTAGACAACTAATGAAAAGGGATCAGGTATTTTCTCATTATCACACTATTTTTTAGTCACTATACCAGATATGTTCAAGTGAAGAGAATGTTGTTTCACTTTTTGCATTATAAGTGACAAACTTGCATCCATGCGTTTATTTAGGTTTCAGAATGACAGAATTACTTCCCATAATGCTGTTTTCTTCATTCAGTTCAAGATCTCATGCGCTTTGTAATGACTTTGTGAGTCAGCTGTACCAAAGAACAAGTTAAATGTCCGACAATATTCTCACTGCCCAGCCCAATAATAACATAAACAATTTGGTACAGTGACTGAAAATAGTGTGATGATAATGATGAAAAGAACTTAACTCTTTTCATGTGTCGTTTGTATCCCTAGTGGTAGTGCAGTGGTTCTCAAATGGATCTGACTCCCGGACCCACCATTGCACACTAATGACAAGTTGCGACCCAAATCAAGAAAAATATCCACTTCACATGTATATCAAATGAAATGATTTTGCTGTTCGAGCAGAATATATTCTTTATTTGTTTTATTTTTTCAGAAAAACGAAATGACCGGCAAAACCAAAACGTACCCTATATAAATGCATTTAACCATACATTGCATTTAAGGGATCCCTTAAAACAGCTTTAAAACAGCCACATAAGAAATTTATACACCAAATATTCATAACCATCAATAATTATTCGATCATGTGCATAATAAATATTAATATACTGGTAAAAAGCTAAAAATATATAATTTATAAACAATTTACTGTATCTTCCAGCAATAGTAGACACATAATTTTTATTTTTCGAAACCCTTTCCTTCTTTGTTGTTGTCACGGTTTTCAAATTTCCCTTCCGTCATTACTAACTTTCTTGGGAATAAAACCAACAAAATCACACTAAAATGAAATGTAATCCCTATCAAACACAATTGGGACGGAGACGATTGACTAAGGAAGAGCTCAAACAGGGAATAATCCCCATCCACTGTTAAGGAGTTTACAGTAATTGACCCTGTGTTTTTTCTACTTCTTAGCATTATTTTGCTAAGGCAAATTTGTGACCCACTGAAAACAGATCCGCGATGCACTTTTGGGTCCCGACCCGACAGTTTAAAACACTGGTCTAGTGGATGAGATCTGGCGCACTCCTCATTGCGGACTGCATTTGATTCCCATTGCATCAATGTAATGTCAAGTCATGTTTATTTGTATAACCCTTGGTCACAAGAAGTCTCAAAGGGCTGTACAGACTACAGACTATTCATAATACGCTAGCCCCTGATCTAAAGCCTACATGAGGGCAAGGAAAAACTCAAAACCTCAGAACCCGCCCTACTAGTATAAAGGTAATTCTCCGCTATTTGAACTATGCATTTGTCGATCAAACAAGTTTGTTCTGTTCCTCAATTCCGCGCAGAGTATTCTTGACAAATACTTAAACAGAACTGCTTAATTCCAGCCCTTGATTTGCCCATTTCACAACGCAAATGGGCAAAGGAAGAGTAATTCCATGTCAATGTAAAAAAAAAAAAAAAAAAAAAAAAGATTTTATATGGTAATCTTTTGCTACATTACAAAGGAATATTTGCCTGAACACAAAGACTACAAATTCATTGTACTTACTGAATACAATTTATTTTTATTTTAATGATTGTATCCCTTGTATTGTGACCAGTGATATATTCCAACCGATCCATCAATGCTTATATTCATCGGTGTAACCCTAGCATTTTCTGTAATTTTAATTTTATGTGAATTATAGTTCTGTGGACTTTGGATATGACAAAAACATTACAGACGCTGCCCTAATTACGGACGATGGTTCGTAAGTTGCTTCAGTGCTATATTTTTTATGTTTAAGGTTTATATAAGTATGTGAATGGCTTGTATAGGTAACCTGTATTGTTTTGAACTAAAAAAACATTTCATTGAAAAATATGCTCTTTAAAAATAACTTACTTTTGTAAGAGGTCGATCTTTGTGGTAAAAAGTGGCCGAAAAAAAGCGTTCCAACCATTTTCTCTACCGTATCAAGCTTTTTTATTCCACTTCCGTTTCAAAAGAAAAGGCTCGCCTCTTCTTTGAGCTTTACACCAACCGAATCGAATGGATGTGCGAAATATTAAACAATAAAAACGACAAAGTTCTTAGCTTGCTAGAGATACAGTGCAGTGTGTATGCACACAAACCAGGAAGTAGGATTTCTTCTTTGGGGTGGATTCTGCATGACCTCTCACCACCACACCGGCAGCGGCCAAAAGAAGCACTACAGTACGGTCCTGTACTCGGAAAAAGGTGCACACAATACAAAATCTAACTTACAGCAATGTCCAGATATTTTTTGACATCCCGAAACCAATGTTCGTATGTACCGTTGTTCGTAACTCGAATGTTTGTGAGTAGGGGAGCGTCTGTACAAATAACTATATTTTAAGGGTGCACCTTATAATGCTGTGCACCTTATTGTGTGGAAAATACGGTATACTGTATATCAATGTGTTGGTGAGTTAGTGGTGTGCACACCATACAGATGTCGCTCCAAACTCACCACCTAATGTAGAGGAATAACTCTTTAATCTCTGAGCTGACGGGTAGATCATCATAGTCAGCCGGGTTGTACGCGTTCTCGAGAGCCTCGTCGGTCTCATCATCATCTTCGTCGTCATCGTCTGATTCGTCAGATTCGTTGTCTTCATCCTCGTCGTCTTCATCACGCGGGTTGACCCCAGGCTGCCTCCTGATCATCTCTTTGGGCCTCGGGGGCTCGCAGTCGTCGTCCATCTCGTCACTACTGTTGTTGACAGACATCATGGGGCGCCCCCATAAGTTCCTCCCGCGCGCCAGCTGCAAAAGGAGAAATGCGATTGAGGCGTTGCGATCGGGAGGTTGCAAAAGGATTGTGCCGAGGTACCTGGCCGCGAATGCTCGCCTCCTCAGCAGAGTCGCTCAACTCCACGCTCTCGTCATAGGGTTGGTTGTTCACAAATCGACGATCGGCTCGATCCATGGAGAACTGCACAGAAATCCCAATCATAAAACCTCTGTGGGCCGTCAGAGTTTCGATCAGGGTAAATTACAGGTAAGATCTTAGGCCCGAGCAAAGCCCTCCGGTCGGGCCTGAAATGTCAATCATTACACTCGGGTTTAGGCGGGGCATCTCTCTCACTTTTTTCTTTTTAAATTATACACTCGTCATTGTTCTATGTTTCTTTTTTTTATGTAGAGGATCCCCGCTTGCACGCTGACAGGCATAAACTCATTTACCAACACCCTCTCCCAAACTTTCATCCTACCTATTGTGTTAGGTGGCCCGAACAGCTTTGATAAAAATAAGATGAAATCAGATAGGCGCGGTGGGAAAAATTATAAGGGTTCTTTGAACCCAGTTTGCCATTGTTAACACATAATCAATAGAGAAAACAAACTTTCAAGCGAGATCCCTCAACTATAATCTAAATATTTTATTTGACTTTCTGGTTTACAGTGTTATCAGATGTTGGCAACCCCCCCGGATTTTTGCATATACCTTGCTAGTCTGACACACCTAATGACCAGTTCAGTTCCAGTTTTGGTCTGTTTCTGGTTTGTATATTTCCTTTATTTGTGAACCCTTGTTTGTTTGCTACTTGGTATCTTCTTTTGTTATTAAATACAACAGCTCTGCCTGCAGTTTCTGCCTTCCCCACATGGGTCCATCACCTCCAAGACGTTATGTACAATGGTTAAAAGAGACGGCGGACCCCTGACACATGAAAGGTCCCGGCCCGAGAGCGGATGGAAACATATGCAGGCTTGAAGAGGGATGAGGGCCACCAGGCTGTACTTGCCCAAGAGTCACCACAGGAAATGGTGACCCTACGAACCCAGTGGTTAAGGGACCCAACCAACCAACTGGGTTTCAATTTATCCTCTCAGTCTCAGGCTTTGATTATATAAAAAAAGAACAACAACTAATTTAAAATAGTACTAGGTTTCAATTTGTTCTCGCTCTCTCATTCAGTAAGTCAGCAAGTTCGCTGTAATGAATGTCGCCCCCCAAAAAAACAACAAAAAGGTGAAACACTTCTTCGCGGATTCTTACTTTTCGCGGTTGGTTCGGGTACCGCGAAAACCGGGGGATGGTTGTTTAACAATATTCAGTCTATAGTATAAATCTTGCTACCTTGGTTTCTAATCCATTACATGGTAAGGTAACATTGAAATGCTCCTATATGAACAAAAGTGTATGTGCACGTGGATTTAAAACAATTTTTCGTAATGTAGTTGAGTCATCAAAGCAAAATGTACACGATAACATTTGCCCCCTAGCTGCAGCCGAATGCTCCCAAAACTAGTTTTTTTGATGCTGTTTCCAGCCAGAGTTATCTTTCGTTGTCGTCTCATTCGACACAAATGTAGAACACAATGTAAAAAAAATACAACTTCTAAACTTACTGTGATAAAGCCACCAAATCTTCCACAGTAAAAAAGATGTGAGTATCAACAGTGGGACATGATCCAAACGGCGCATGCGCAGAAGATATAGCTAACTACGGCTCCCGTAGTAAGACAAAATACTATTATTATCTCAAGCAAATCCACGTCCTAGAATATCGTTATTTATTAATGCAGTTACGTACAAATATTTTTTGAGGCACCCTCGTGACAATTATATGATGCACATGGTTTATATTTCCATTACGACGAGAGCATTTTTATGCGGAATACATTTTTGAGCCTTTTACAAGGATTCACTGAACTTGAATTTAGAAGAAAGCCAAACTAGCCATGTTACAAAAGTAGAAAAACGTCTCAAGATATCCTATTTTTATATATCCTTGCAATTTTAGATGGGTGTTTTTCACAGTATTCTTTTTATTTTGAATGGTGTTTTCGTCATAATATATATTTTAATTTCTTCTAACAGCAGCATGTGTATTTTAGAATTATATTATTTAGACAGTAGGAAAAATACACAGGGTTTTGGCCTTTCATCTTCTTTTACATTTGCGTACGTAATTGAACAAATATTACGAGTACTTTTGTGCATTGCGGTCGCCGTAGATTGCAACGCATGCGCGTTACAGATCGCGCAAAAGTCACAGCTAGCCAACAAAAAGCCCTACGGAAAAGCCTCTGTAGCCTAGCAACCAGAGAAGCTCGTTTGTTGTGCGACTCTGCAATACTTGTTAACCCCGCCTTGTATTACTTTGGTGATTCGCTGTTTGTAGGAGCATTTCGTGTCTGCAGCTTTCTCTTACCCTGATCATTCTCTCAAATCTGCAAAATGTGAATAAAAAGTACTTTTATTATTCACTGAAAGTGTTTGCAATCGTTAATCCTGAATAAAAACCATTTAAAATATCATTTTGTATTTAGGATGGTTTTGTGGTGGCAAACGTGCACAATTTGATTGTGTCTGCAGTGCAATCTAATAAACTTGCTCAAGAGGTGTAGCCCTTAAATTTAAAACATGATCAACAACACTAAACTTAATGTCTTTACGCAATTAAACATTATGAACTTAAAATTGTATTTGCTATCTTGTTCAAATTCTACATATCCTAGTAGTAATTGTCCACCCTGATAGGATGTGTTACAATGCTCCCCGATAAAACTACCTTTCCATAAAAGCCATTTGCAGGAGTGACATCGTTTGATTTTGGCGGGAGTTCAACTTTGAAATAAAAGGTAAAGCATAAACTTTTACTTTCCTTACTTTTTATTTTGTTTTAAATGTGTTGTATGAAGCACCTTCAACGTTCCACCCTGTCTTGGCATTTTTTTAATTGAATATATTAAAAAAAAAAAAACACATTAGATTTATATTTTAATTTTTGTTATTCTGTTAAATGTCAGCTAGCTCCAAAATGATCAGCTAAAGAGCTACAGCTGGATTAGCTAAAATTATACTCCACCTAGTTACAGGTTGGAGTGGGGAACTAACGGGGGAATTATGTGATAAAAATAATAATATTCTATTTTTTAAAATAATGATAGGGCCCGAGTTCAAATTGGATGGAAACATTTGTCGGCCTGGAGAGGGATGGGTGCCACCAGGCTGTACTTGCCCAAGACACACACCAGGAAATGGTGCCCCTACGACCGTAGTGGTTAAGGGATCCAGACAAAAAAACAACATAGTATAGCTGGATTTATGTATTTATGAACAAAATATTTAGAAATATAATAAAAGTTTTGTCGTTAAAACGATTCCATGTTTGTTAGGAATTGGCAGGGTGGAAGATTTTCAGGGACACTGTTTAAGAAAACCATTTAATTATCATTGTATACATACCTGAACTTGACTACTATGTATTTCTTATTGTTAAACACATTAGTGTTGTAATTACATCATGAAAACACGAAACAGGATCTTTTTGTTGTTGTTTATTCATTAATTATTATTATTATTTCAAAAATCATGACACCAAAATGTTGCTGCAAAAAAAGAATCACCCACATAGGAACTAATCACTATTTTTTTAAGGATTGGTTTGAGAGAAACATGTGGTCATTATCACACCCGATGGACGATAAGTGTGGAATGTTAAGTTATGAAACTTTTAAAAGCAAATGTGACTTAAATTCATCCAAATCTGAATTTATCAAATTGGTGAAAGCCATTCCAAAGCAATCTTTCTCTATTGATAATTCTACCCTATCTTCCATTCATCGCTGTAGATTTATAACTGGCCCGCCCCCCGGAGGACTTGTCACTTTTAAAATTGTGGTGTTGACTGTCGCTCCCTCAGCTCCCTGCTGAGACGCCGAAATCAGCTTCACATGCTGACCACTTGGCACGATGAGCACCCCATCTCCAAAGTCCACCACAATTTTTGCAGCTTTCAAAAAGCCTCGAACAAACATACAAGAGTCACACACATCAGCCACCCAGGACAAACACAAATGTCCCTCTTCCTCTCATGCAAATGTGTTTTGCCTGTCCAGGTCCTCAGTTCTGTGAGGGCCAGTTTATGACTGTCAGTTGAAGACCCAGTGTCCACCAAGGCTGTGCAGGAAATGTCCCCAATCTGCAAGCAAAAAGGCTGGGTTAGGGTTAGGGTTGTGCCTACAACAGAGCCCGCCTTCGCTACCAGTTTATTCAGACGAGAGGCATGCTTCTTCTTTGTGCTGCTTCCCTAACACACTGCCGCATAGAAGAGGGCGCTTGCCACAGCAGTTTGATAGAACATCTGCCGGAGCTTTTTGCAGATGTTGAAGGATGCCAGCCTTCTGAGGAAGTAGAGTCAGCTTCTGTGTTGGCAGTCCAGTCCAGTTTATTGTCTCGCTGCACACCCAGGTATTTGTAGGTCTGGACAAACTCTACACATTCTCCTTTGATGGTTACAGGTTCCGGGTGAGGTCTAGGCCTCCTGAAGTCCACCACCATCTCCCTGGTCTTGCTGGTGGTCAGGTGCAGGTGTTTAGTGTTGCTCCATTGGACAAAGTCCTGGATCAATTTCCTGTACTCCTCCTCCTGCCCACTCCTTATACATCCCATGATAGCAGTGTCGTCAGCAAACTTCTGCACGTGTCAAGACTCAGAGTTGTACTGAAAGTCCGACGTAGACAGGGTGAACAGGACAGGAGAGAGCACGGTTCCCTGCGGTGCTCCCGTGCTGCTGACCACAGTGTCAGATGTACTACCCTCCTGTCCGACATACTGCGGTCTGCCAGTCAGGTAGTCCGTAATCCATGCCACAAGGTGTGAGCCTACTCCAATCTCTGTCAATTTACCACTAAGTAGCAGAGACTGTAAGGTGTTGAAGTACTGGAGAAGTCCAAAAATGTAATCCTCACAAGGCTTCAGCATCTGTCACCCCCCTTTCGCGACACGTCCTTTCTTCAACTGAACCATGCGTGGACACAAACAACAGCAATAAAAGTAACATACATTACAATAGGGATACAGTGATGTTCTGATTGGATCCCTTAATCACTTTAGTCATATGGGCACCAATTCCTGTAGTGTGTCTTGGGCAAGTACAGCCTGGTAGTGGCCATCCATTTCCCGGCCAACATGTTTTTACCCGGTCTTGAACCAGGAACTTTTCACTGCTTAGGCGTGTGTGCTAACCGATGTTCCTTCTAAGCTGCGTGTGTGCGCAATTGCGTACTACCCAGAGCTTTTCCGTGAACAAGAAAATCTAGCCAGCTCTCAAAAATAAAGGCTCGAAATTGCTAACTAAAAAGCGAATTAAGTCAAAGTTACAGTGCATGAAGGTAAAAATACACGGGTTCCCCTGACGCTGTGTTCTAAATGTGGTATTTTGAAGTCAAAGTAGAACGGAGTTGAGTAAAGTCAATAGAGTTTTTCGAGAACCGACTTCTTCGGCTCGGCTCACTAAAAAGAACTGGCTCTTTCGAGTCCCAAACGGCTCTTCAGGTTGTTTTTGCTTCTTTAATCCCTACACGACCAAATATTATGTAAAATTGTGCACAAAATGACTTAAAGTAAGGGGGGGGGGAATAAAACAAAAAAGAAAAAATACCAAAATGAAAAAGTAGTGAAAAGCTGAGAAAAGAAAACGAAACAAAAGGAGAGAAAAAGAGAAAAAAAGAACAGGAAAAATTCAGAAAAAAGCCTGAAGAAAAGAAAGAAGCAAATAAAGGGAAAAAGGTTAATAGAGAACAAAAACCAAGAAAAAAGTAATAGCTAGGAAAAAATAAACACAATGACATTTTTAAAAAAAGGAATTTAAAAAAAGGGGGAAAAAAATGGGAAAAAGTTTGTGTTGCATTAAAATAATTTCCAATTATATCAAGTTAATCTTGTTGCCAACATTGTACTTCCACTAAAAAATGTAATTAAATACAGTTCTGTATCGTGCAACCGACTAAATAAGCCCCCCAAAATGTTAATATTATGCGACAAAAGATACCAGGAATAAAAGAAATGGAAATCTTGTGAAAGAATTGTAAAAACAAATGACGTTAGTAGGCCCTGTGTAACGACCCTCAATCATGCGCGACACAAGGTTTCACAGTCACTCGGTTTATTGCCTGCATTCTGTTAACAAAACAATACAAAAGTCAGGGCATCTGTTCACGACTGCAATCATCTTCAGCGCGATGCAAATTGGCTGAAGCTACGGCAAGCGCTGAAGCCCATAAAGTGCCAAACGAAAAAGACAGTCGCAGACGCCCATGACTTAACAATTGAATGAGGTACCGGAATATTAACAGTAATACAACAAAAACACGGATTTTGTGAGAATTTAAAAAAACATTCAAAACAATCAAATTTCAACTCTGTTACACCTGAAACCTTTGCAATCATACATTAGTCAATTCATTCAAAAGTGAAAACTCAGCAAAATGTAACGTGATGTCAAGATTTGGACATGTTTGATAATGATTTGGTTGCCACACTTGGGATTGCTGTTGTTCACTGTTGTTTCAAGCGTTGCTCACCGACTTTGTGGTAATGCTCAGACCTGTGGAAAATTAGAGGTGCTAACCAGTGCACTACGGACACATATTATATTATTTGGTTGGGTGATTGGATCCTTTAACCACCATAGGGTCGTAGGGGCCCCATTTTCTTTGGTGTGTCTTAGGCAAGTACAGCCTGGTGGTGCCTATCCCACTCCAGGTGGACGCATGGTTCCACCCGGGTTTTATATATATATATATATATATATATATATATATATATATATATATATATATATATATATATATATATATATATATATATATATATATATATATATATATATATATATATATATAGAGGGCTCCGAGTGGGTTCAAATCCAGCTCCAGACTTCCTGTGCAGAGTTTGTATGTTCTCCCCGTGCTTGCGTGGGTTTCCTCCGGGCACTCCGGTTTCCTCCCACATTCCAAAAACATGCATTTCAGGTGAATTGGCCGGTCCAAATTATCCCTAGGTGTGAATGAGCGAATGAGTTGTCTGTCCCCGTGTGCCCTGCGATTGGCTGGCAACCAGTTCAGGGTGTCCCCTGCCCACTGCCCGAAGATGGCTGGGATGGGCTCCAGCCCCCCCGCGACCCTAATGAGGATAAGCGGTATGGCTAATGAGATGATATATATATATATATATATATATATATATATATATATATATATATATATATATATATATATATATATATATATATATATATATATATATATATATATATATATATATATATATATATATATATATATATGCGGTTATAAACAAGGGGCGGAGGTGTTTTCCTCTACTTGGTTTCGTCTGGTTTGTTCTTCCTCGCATAATATCGAACACAGCGGCTCGTTGCAAAAGCGCTATACCGCCACCTAGTGAACCATTGCGCACACGGTCTTCATAAAGTTGCTCTCAACGAGAAAATCGACCAAAATACATACATAGACACCACAATTAAATGATATATTTTCTCAGTATTTTAAAGAAAAAAATACACGTCATCATTTTCAGATTTTTGTTCCTTCAATGTTTCGGTGGGGGACAGCTAAGGCCCACCTGATTGGTCGGCGTGGCGGACTACAGTCGGCGGGACCCTGTATGTGTTTAAGCTCGCCTTGTCTTTCTCTGCGACATTTTCGGGTAAATTGTGCTCCAAAATGTATAATTTAAACGTTTTAACTGCGTTTCTTTTTTTTTAAAACTGCTAGTTTCCTGGTCACATGCGAATTGACTGAAAGTATAGCTAACTAGCTAAAGCTGTAAGCAGTCTAGCGTCGTGCTAGGTGTTAGCCGCTAATAGAAAGTTAGTATCCCCGTACTATTCGATATTATACGAAACAACTTGCATTAAAATCCAAAATTTAAAAGTTAACGCTAATACATAACGTGCCGTAATCGTCCTATCATTTAGGCACGTGAGTGGTTATCCGGCGGCTAGTTTACTCCCATTTGTTTACTGTGTACAACTCGCAAGAATATTAGCAACTGTTGGGGGTAGACACATTTTACATCAATAGTAGGTGCTGTATTGTTAATTCACTCCTCAAAATCAACGCTCATCCTGTTCTTTATAGGCACATGGTTATTGTACTTTCTGTTTTTTCGTTGAACATCGTCTCCAAACTGGGAAGTAGCCTGCTAACTGACAGCGCTGGGTTTTTTTTTATTCTGCGCGCTTATTGCAGCCCAATGGAGGTCCGTTAATCACGAAATCCTTCAGTTAATATGTGGATTTGTGTGCAGACCAATGGGGGACAGCGACGATGAATTCGACAGGAGGCGGCGGGACAAGTTTCGAAGAGAACGAAGTGATATGGAGCGATCCCGAGAGCGTGAAGAGAGGCGTCGCGACGACTGGCCCGACAGGTGGAATTTAAGAATGCGAATCTTTTTGTTTCCATTTTCTTCTTTAAAAAAATACGAACTGCGTGGTTTTCAAGGTTGTTACAGTGGCCAGTGAAAGTATATATTGGTTACATTATTTTTTAAAGCCCTTAATTACATACTATCTCAAAGGACTGCACAGGCTACAATTACACCATACAGTGATCTGAAGCCAACATGCGAGCAAGGAAAACCTCAACCGCAACATAAGGATAATGAGAAACCCAGAGAAGGGGCTTCGCAAGTGATAATCCTCCTTCCATGATGACCAGGCTTCAATAGATTTTGCATTGGGTAACAATCAATGTTCCCTCTAATTTTCCACGGGTCTGAGCGTTCACACAAAGTCGGTGAGCAACGCTTGAAACAACAGTGAGAAACGGCAATCCCATGTGTGGCAAGATAATTAATTATCAAACATGTCCAAAACTTGACATCAAGTTACATTTTGCTGAGTTTCCGGCAATGCAAAATTATTTTTTATCTATTGAATGAATTGACTCATGTACTATTGCAAAGGTTGTACGGCCTACAAACGTCGTTTGTTCTTATTTCACAAGATATCCATTTCTTTTTATTTCCTGATATATTTTGTCGCATAATATTAACATTTTTGGGGTCTTATTTAGTCGGTTGTAAGATACAGAACTGTACTTAATCACATTTTTTAGTGGAAGTACAATGTTGGCAACAAGATTCACTTGATGTGTTTTGAAACTATTTGAATGCAACACAAACTTTTTCTTCTTTTTTCCGTGTTTTTTTTTCTACTTTTTTTTAAATTCCTTTAAAAAAATCTCATTGTGTTTATTTTTTCCGAGCTGTTACTTATTTCTTTTTGTTCGCTATTTACCTTTTTCCTACATTTCTTTCTTTTCTTTTTTTCTGGCTTTTTTCTAAATTTTTCCTTCTTTTTTCTCTTCCTTTTGTTTTTTTTTCCCAGCTTTTCACTACTTTTTCATTTTGGTATTTTTTTATTGTTTGTTCTATTCCCCCCTTCCTTTAAGTCATTCTGTGCATAATTTTACATAATATTTGGTCATGTTGGGATTAAAGAAGCAAAAACAACCCGAAGAGCCTTTTAGGACCCGAAAGAGCCGGTTCCTTTTAGTGAGCCGAGCCGAAGAAGCCGGTTCCCCGACAAACTCTACTAACTTTACTCAACTTCGTTCTCCTTCGACTCTACTTCAAAATACAGCATTTAGGACACAACGTCAGGGTAACGCATGTATTTTTACCTTCATGCACTGTAACTTTGACTTGAGTCGCTTCTTAATTAGTAATTTTGAGCCCTCATTTTTGTGCGCTGGCTAGATTTTCTTGTGCGCTGAGAATGTGCGAGCAGTGCGCAATTGCGCAAGCGCGCAGCTTAGAGGGAACGCTGGTAACAATATACAAAACATAGTGAACATCAATTGGAAAAGCATAAGTAATATGTAAGAATTGTCCCAAAAAAATCCATTACAGCATATATGCATCAAGCCAAAACATCCATGACTGCATTGACCCATGCTGGCTGGTCGATGCAGATGTTGACATGATTCAGGTCCTAGTGCTGGTCCCCTGGCTTATCATTTTACCACCAGCAGGGCAGCTGGAAAAGACAGGAAAATAAAAGTATGAGGTAGGACTCATTCATAAGCTATAGAAAAGAAGTGTGTTTTAAGTCTAGATCTAAAAACGTCCACTAAGGTTGCAGATTTTGTCTCCGGAGGCTCAAGCACTCCCAATTTCAACCCAAGCATCCCCAAAATTTATTGCATTTTAAAAACTTTCTTTCCTTAATAAAGGACATGATATGTTTAAACATGGTGGCAACGCTAGATAATTGGGGAAAAAAAGGAAAATAAAACAAAAACGTCAACAACGCAGCATTGGAAACACTCCACTGGCTTGAAATGGTTCTGTCCATTTGATTCCTAGCACCGCGAACACCACCCTCCCTGTTTTTTCCGCTTGGCTATTGTCAGTGGTTATGTTGAACCACTATTTTACCACCTAATACCATGACTTTGTTATCATCAACAGATATTAGTCAGCCCATTTTAGCTCCATTGAATCAAACGCAACAATGATCAGCCTACCTTAATTGTTGAGTGTGTATGTAAGCTATGTGTGTGGATGAATATTTGCATTTTTTTTCTGTAAAAAAAGCCAACACTGTCTGTAGAACCAGACACACTCTCACGAAGAAGCAAAATATGAACAGCGACTTAGGTTAAAAACATCCCATCCAGAATAAAATTTAAGATGTGTTCTAGTAAATATGTATTTTCTTCTCATCAGTTGGCCACATTGTCATCAGATTGTGGTGATTCATTTGGTAACCGTTCACTATTTTTTAAAGAAGTAATGAAATTAAACTGAATTCCTATCTTCCTAGTAATAATACAACTTGTGTTTGAAAACTCAGAAGCGGTTTTCTGGTGTGAATCAGGAATTGCTTAATGGGATTCATGCATGCATTTCTACTTATGACATTTCTTTTGTGTCTGCCTTATTTTTCAAAATTGGCAGGGCATTACTGTATTGAATTTGAGTCAGCAGAAGTATTGGTTGCAAAATAATTTCTGAAGAGCAAGAGGGAGTCTGGTGCCATTGAAGACACACTATCAGTGCACAATCTCCTGGATATTGCAATGTTTCCAGCTCTTAAGGCAGTTATTCAGATTTGGCTTATAATACCAATAAGTGGCTGCAAAAGTTCTTTCGGTGCATTACGTCGGCTCCATACCTGGCTTTGAACGACTGTGTTGGGAGTTGAAAAAGATGTGCTTGACCAAGTTCCGAGCTTCTTCTGTATGTGTGTACTCTCTTAAATAAATGAGTAAAAACTGGGCAGGGCGTAGTAATAGTATTTCTGCTAACCACAAAGTATAATGTGTTGTTTGTAAATGTAAAGTGACACTTCTGAGCAGTGTTGAATGATTCTAAATAAATTTAAGTAAAATGGGAAAAAAAAAGTTGACCAGCCAGACACTTTAAGTACTTTGCACCCCCAAAGCTCAACCTAAATTCACCCCTACTTCAAACTAAAAAAAACGAAAGTATTTTCTGCAAATTAACATGAGAGACACAATCGTGCAGTGGAGCCAAATAATTTCAACATTTTGTATTAATCACAACAACTAAAACTGAACAGTAGGTGTGGCAAAAAAAAAGTGAAGACAAAAAAGCCCTTTCTGAAATTATACAATGAAAAGATCAGTTGGGCATTTGCAAGAAACCACATGGGAGTTGAACAAGGTGCTTTGTGGTCAGATGAGACCAAAATATATTATTGAGTGCTGAATGCAAAGCATTACGTTTGATGTAAGAGTAACACTGCATATCACCCTGAAAACCCCATCCCCACTTTCAAACGTCGTGGCATAATCATGCTCTGGATTTGCTTGTCTTCAGCTGGGTCTGGGAAGATTGTTATTTGATGTACTGAGCCAAAAGAGACCTGAGAATGGGGCGCAGGTTCACCTATCAACAGGACAACGACCCTAAACATAAAGCAAAATCTACAATGAAATATTCAACACTAACAATATAAAAGAGTTAGAATGGCCAAGCCCAGACATTAATCCTATAGAGCATTTGTAGAAAGATCCGAAATATGTTTTGCACAAACGATCACCATCAAATCTTGAACTTGGGCTGTTTTGTAAGGAAGAATTGGCAAATATTTGTTTCTAGATGTGGAAAACCTATAGACCTACACCTTAAAAGACTAGTGGCTGTGTTCGCAGCAAAAGAAGGTTGCACAAAGTATTAGGTCAAAAGGGGGCAATATCTTTGCAACACCTACTTTTCCTTTTTTAAAACTTGTTCGCGCAATGTCAAATGTTAAATAGAATTATTTTCTTTTCAGAATTGTGTCTCACAAAATGTTCATTCTTAGAAAATGTATTGAGTTTGTATTTATAAGTTTGAAGCCTAAAATATGGTCATTTGTCAAAAGGTTCTTGGGCGGGCAATACTTTTGCAAGGCACTGTAAGTGCTCAAATTATGACTGCAGCATGATTGAGAAACCTGGCTAGCATTCAAGAATAATGGATGGCTAATGAGGAGTAAATGTGCACTCAGGGACTGGGATCGTGGCAGAGAGAGAAGACGGGATTACGATCGAGGTCGCAGGGAGAGATTTTCGCCGCCAAGACATATGAGCCCTCAACACAAACGCATGAGGAGAGACTGGTGAGTGGAACCTTGCATAGCACTTAACACTGCATCTTAGGGTTTCCCTCGTTTTGTCAGGGATGACCACCGGGGAGATCCTTACCGATTTGAGCAGCCCTTTGGAGGAGGCGCAGCTTTGTTCCCTAGGGTGGGGCCTCAGGGCTGGCCTCCTGATATCCCTCAACTGCCCATGCATCATGGCGCACATCCGCTTCAGAGCAGGTAAGTACACTGTACATGTTATCACTCAGCGGGATTAGAGATGCACCTTTACTTAATTGCAGATTGGCACTGGTGGATCCTGACTTGCCTCCGCCCGGACCCCCAACAATGAGAAGCTTCAAGGTGGGTTAAGTGACCGATCACTGCATCACCAAAAAGTTGAATACATTCAACATTGTCCCATTCTGCCGCCAATTTGTAAGTGCAGACATATGTCATAGTATGTGCGGGTTAAAAAAACATTGGGTCGCAAAAGATAGGTGTCTCAAATTACCTTTTGAAGTTTGTCTTAAATGCGCTCAAGACAGGAGTCTGATGTGCTCCATTCAGAAAGAAAAATACATTCCATTATTTTTTTGTTATTTATTGTTGTTTTTATTTTTATTGCAACTAAAAGTGAACCTGGCATTTAGAGCAGTGCATTTGAATTATTTTATGGACATAACCGAACACGATTGACTCTGTTTGGTGCAGAACCTTTGAAATAAAACAAATCTGATTCATGCAAACAGCTGCGGGATTCTAGAACTAATTCAACATTATAAGCAAAAGGCAATCGGTGAAGAAAAGGGTACAATTATGTCATGTTGTGGAAATGATGCAGGAGCCGTTCACGTAAACAAACGTGCAGTAACTGATGAAAAAAAAGTGTATTAATGGAGGACAAGAGATAAACATCCACAGTTTGTACAACACTCTTCTGTGCATCCAGGCTGATCTAAAAAGGTGATTGTTTCAAGGGAGAAACGTGCTGCAATGGCTGTTTATCTGGCAAGTTTGTCTAGCTAGTGCACAGGGACTACACTATACCATTAATTTTTTAGCGAGTGTTGGTTTATTTGGCTTGGCTTGCGGTTCGACGTGACAATTTGGGTTAAAATATTTTGATAGCAACCAGAGAGGGTTGCATTGAGTGTGTTTAGAAAAGACAATGTTGCTCATATCATGTTATGTTGGTGCAATCTTCCAATGACACTCATGATTACAGGACTTCTTACTGAACACTGAGGACAGTGTGGATGAGACTGAGGCAGTCAAGCGATACAACCAGTACAAAGTAGATTTCCGGCGCCAGCAACTGCAAGATTTTTTTATTCAGCACAAAGAGCAAGAGTGGTTCCGTTCCAAGTATCACCCTGACGACATCACAGGCCGTAAAGTTGAGTCCCTGGCCGCACTCAAACGCCGTCTGGGCGTGTTTCTCTTCTTGTGGGACAACAAGTGGCTGGAAGATGTTTCGTTGGACATGGAGCACACCACTGCCATAATCAAAGTGCTGGATGCAGGTCAGGTTAATAACAATTTGGGCATATTTTGTATAATTTTCTCTCTTAGGTCTTTATTTTGAGTAAAAAAAAACGTATTATTTTTATAATCGCTAGTTTCCTTTTTGTATTCGATTTTTTTCTGTAGTTTTGATAAAATATCTGGGGGAAAACACTCATAAATCAAACACGGGTTCTGTACAGTTTGGTTTATGCTTGACTCACTCGTAAGGTACGGAACACCTAGTGCTAAAATGTAATTCTATCAACCATGCCTCATGTCTCCAACGAGCACTTGCAGAGGTGGTATAACAGATATGGAGGTAGAAACATTTATCTTATTTTGCACCTTAAGACTACTATGATCAAACCATTACAAAAGACTGCTGGCAAAATACTAAAATAAAGTTGCATTTTTTTGCCCCTATTATGAGTGCTTACTAAAAGCCCCCAGACTTGGTCTAGGTTCGCACTGCGATTTGGTCCAGCAATATCGATTCAATCAGATTGAACATTTGCTCAGTCGTTGCTCAAAAAACGTTCGCTGTGAAACCTCAAGTAGTATTGCACAGCTACACTGAATACATTTCCAATCTTATCCACCATATTTTGCGGTATAAAATGCACACCAGGTGGTTATTAGGCACAGTTTCAAATTCTGGGCTAATTTGGGGTTTTAAGTATTTCTTCTTATTCATTTCTATAAACATTAAGGTAACTTTAACTGAGATCAGTTCTAGTTCAGCAGGTTGGACAGAGGTGTGTCATCTAACATTAAATTCTTATCTGCAGCCGTCATCAAGATGGAGGGTGGCACAGACTTGGACTTGAAGGTACTGGAGCCAGGTAGGGAGGATGCCAGTGCTGCTGGAAGTGATTTAGTTGCAAGTCCAAGCAAGGAGTCGGCAGAAAGCGATGTGGCAAAGACTTCGGGTCTTTTGAAGGTGAAAAAAACCGTTGGTTTTCCTTACCATTAAACGGCACTAATGATTTTACCCTTCAGAACAATGAAGACACCAAGCAAAACGGGGAAGAGGATGATGATGAGGAGGAGGAGGAGGAGGAAGAGGAAAAAGAACAGACTGAAGAAGAATCAAAGGAAAGCCGAAAGAGGAAGCGGAGCATGTCTGCCGACAGCGGCGAGGGCTCAGCCTCCGATTCTTCACACTCTGATGGTGAAAAGGAGCCCGCGTTGCCGGCTGCTCCCAGGCCCTTGCACCTTACTACCTCGCTTTTCATCAGAAGCGTTCCACCTGAGGCCTCCAAAGAAGAGATAGCAGCAGTAAGTGACAAAATTGGTTGACATCGGGCTGCCCCTGACATAATTTGACTTTATTAATCATTGTGGTCTTTGCAGCTCTGTCGTAGATACCCAGGCTTCCTGCGGGTTGCGCTGTCAGACCCTCAGCCAGAGAGGGGGTGAGTAGAAGAGTAGAATTTGTACAGTAAATTCTGGACTACTGCCTGCTATTTTCCTAAATCTTAAACACCGGCCTTCAAAGGTATTTCAAAACAGAACATTTATTTTACAACTACGCTCAGAATGTGTAGTGTTCCTCCACACAATTCGGCTAATATGTTGTAGATAATTCCGCGCGCTGGCAGACTAGATAAATTTAGTTTCACTCTCAAAGTTGACCTAGGTCATTTCGTTTAGGTGTTTTCCTATCGAGCTGTGACATAATTGAAGAAACACAACACTCTCAAAATGGCATATCACATTTAAACAAGATGTAAAGAAGCTCCGAAACAGACAGTGATCGCAAGACGCAATTTTTTTTTGTGCAGTAGTAAATATGTGCTGGCTTTGAAATTGCCATCTTGAATTTTCACATGACCTGAAATCACGTGACAGAGATAACTTCGGGTTGGGGGGAACACTGCACAGCTGAAAACGTCACTCTCCAGCAAAACCACTCTCCTCCGCTTTTCCTTTTACCATAAGAATTAACCCTTGAACAGCTGTCAAAAGGGTACAATAAAAGCATATAGGCATGGTAGGGAAAAAAAAGGGCTCTTTGAATTCAGTTAGGCGTTGTTATTACACACCTAACTAGATTTTTTTAAGGACACCCCAAACGATGCACTGCACCTGTCGCTTAAAATCCGGGGCGGCCTGTACAAAGACAAAATTGAGAATCATTCTTAAATCTGCTCATGTGGCTGTTAATCAGGTGTGCTTTGTAGTCCAGAATTCCCAGAAATTCCTAAATGAGAAAGTGGCGCTTCACAGTTTAAATGTGTGTCAGGTTCTACCGTCGGTGTTGGCTGACTTTTGACCGCGGCGTCAACATCAAGGAGACGTGCTGGAGCCTACAGAATATTCGGGTAACTGTTTTGCCGCACCTTGACGCCATTGCTCTCGCTTCTGTCAACTCATACCATGTACTGTGATTCATGGCAGCTCAGAGACTGTGAGCTGTCTCCAGTGGTCAATCGCGACTTGTGCCGGCGTGTCCGCAGTGTCAACGGGCTGACCCAGCACAAGCCCGTGGCGAGGAACGACATCCGCCTGGCCGCCAGGCTGGTGCACACATTGGATCAAAGGGCGGAGCTCTGGCAAGATCAGGTGTGATTTACTATAACAACCCTCCTAAAGATCCTTGATTCTCTTTATAGTCATTAACGTACATTGCCAATTACATTGTATCTGCAAACCCAGTTTACAGTGTTTATAAAGATTGGCTTGACGGCTCTGAGGAAAAAAACCTCACAGTCTGTTTGTGGTGGCGTGGAAGTTTCTGTACTGCTTTTCTGATGGAAGTGCTACAAACTGTGGCCTAGGTGGCTAGGGTCCATGAAGATGGCTTTTGCTCTCCTTTTGACTCTGCATGCATGTCTGGATTCCAAGTCAGGGAGGGGGTGGCCTACGATGCCCCGTACAGTCCTTACCACCCATGCCAGTTGTTTCTTTTCCTGTGCCACGCAGGTGCAACACAAATCGGTTATGTTGAGGCAGAAAGATGCTCTCAATTGTTGCTCTGTAGATGTTGCATAACAGCCGAGGGAAGAGATTGTTAGTGGCCCAGGAGAGGTCTGGTGTGATGTGGAGGCCCAGGAACTTGATGTTATCCACATTCTCCACCAATTCTCCATCCAGAAGGAGGGGGGCGTGATCATTCTTTTTGGATCTCCTCAAGTCCACGATAGGGATCAACTTATGTGGCTTTTTCAGGACAAATACAGACTATTAAAATTAAGAGTTGGCCGATAACAAATGTTTGGAACTGATATTCATTTCCTGTAAAAAGAAAAAATATTAGTTACAAATTTAAATAAAACTTAAATCACTCTGAAACATTTTACAGTAAATAAATAAGAATTTCTACACAACTAACATGACTAATCTTTCACTTAAATCAAAAAGTAACAGTGCAGGAAATAAAATGTTTAGCAGCAACTTTTATAAAGGTACATAAAATCTTAAATGGCTGCCTGATTTTTTTTTAAATGGTTGGTTGGTTAGTTGGATACCTTAACCACTACGGGCACCATTTCTTGCGATGTGTGTTGGTGCCTTTGGGGCCCATCCCTCTCCAGGCCAATGGCGACTGGAAAAGTGTGGGCACTCCTGTTTTAGAGCCCAATTGATGAACTAATGTTATGGTAAGGGAGCTTTTCACTTCCACTTAACAATGCTTTTTCTGTTCTTTCTCAAATCACACACTCACACACACGCCTTATTGATGAACTAATGTTAAACTAAGAGCTAATATATCAGTCTCAACCTGAACGTTCCTCTCTAACAAGGTAATGACAGTTTTTTGCTACTCTTTATGTCACCGTCACAGGCTGGTCAGGGTAAATTAGCAGGGCTTTTGCTCTAATGTTCCTGCTTTAGTGGCTCTGCCCTGGTCGCTTATCCAATCAAAAGGCACGGGGTGGAGGGAGGGAGAGGAGAGCGGGGAAGGAACAGGGTTTGTAGGAACAAGAGAAATGGTCTCAGGCGGCTGCTTCTGTGACCTAATAATCATTGGCAACAAAAAAAAAGCCGATAACGATATCTGCTAAATTTCCAAATATCGGGTGGACCTCTGGTTAACAATAATATTTGCTGTTCTGTACTAAGGAAAGAGGCGATAGTATAAGAATGTACAGTATACATGTAATACAGTTTTGTTTATCGGGGTCAATATGTAGTCAACTTTAGTTTTTATTTATTTTTAAAATGTTATGTGCCTAATAACATGTACTGCATTACCCAAGATGACACACTGATACAGAGCATACTTACTGTTTTCATTACTGTTTGTAGTTGTATGATACGGTTTTCATGCCAGAGACAAGGGAGCAAATGCCTGTCGGATTGTGTGTTTTATTTTTATTTTTTTAAAGGGACCACTTCCTTTATGTCTCTCAAAACGCCTGCAAATGCACACATACAGGCGGACACGAACCCTGTCCTCAAGAACATCACTGATTACCTAATTGAGGAGGTGAGCGCTGAGGAGGAGGAACTGACGGGTGTCGAGGCAGGAGACTCCAAAGATATCACATCCTCGGAAGTTGCGGTGGACGTGGATGCGCCCTTGTTAAAAGTAGGACTGCCTACTTTTAGGACTGTCATTTTAGTTGTGTGGAATCTTTTGTGCTGTGTTACAAACAAGTTTGTATGTGTAGGTGCTGGACACTCTGCTACTCTACTTGCGTGTGGTTCACTCACTTGACTATTACAACTTCTGCCAGTACCCGGCTGAGGACCACATGCCTCATCGCTGTGGGCTCATCCATGTGCGAGGGCCCTTGCCTGTGGCCAAGATTACAGCAACTGAAGGTAGACCTCACACTAGTTTTAAAAGAAGGCTTTGGTCGCAACAAAGGTTGTTGCATTAGAGCAGTTGTCCCCAACTTTTTCTGTATCACGGACCGGTTCAATGTCTGACAATATTATCACTGCTTGGACCAAGGTTGACATTAAACAGGTTTGTAATAACAACGAGAACATGAATAGTAAAACAATGGCAACAATTTTTTTATAAATTCACTGTGTAATCATTTGCAATATCAGAGTGTCTCTATAACATTACACCTACATTACATGACATGAGTAACCAGTGCCAACTCACTGCGTTACACTCTGGTCAATATGGTAACATTTCGTATCAAATCAAAAATACACACTCAAAAAATAGATCTAGACTCTCAAAAATTGTTTTGGCGTATGGTCTGTGTGCACCTTTTGTTCTTGACATAGTATTAGATGTTCCTGACATCGGTATTTCATGCATCCTTAAACTGATATGATCAATTTTTCCTCCATTGCCAACTGGCATGAGAAATCATTGACATGCTCGGTGTCTTTAAAAGCTATCTTAGTGTTTGACTGTGTTTATTTTAACCCTACATCTTATTACAACTAAGGCTGCAACAACAAATTGACAAAATCGATTATAATCGACTTTTAAAAGCGTTGGCAACGACATTGAGTTATTCGTCTCTCAGCACATGTAGTCAATGCAAATAAGAGAGCATGCATGTAGCACCTGTTTAGTCAGGCAGGTCATTTACAGCAAAGTCCAAATGTATTTAATAGATATTAAAGGAACAGAGGTAGGCACCTAAAATCTTCTACTTTACCCAACTCCCTTTGGGCACATGTTTGAGAACTGTATAGTTGTAATAGATAGAAAGCAGCAAACATCCGAAAAAGTACACTCATTCCCCTCCGATGTTCTCTTTTTTTTCACTTTATAAAAATGTATCTTACATATTTGCAGGCTTATGTCAAACATTTGTATATACTTTCTTTATTGTTTAGCTATTTGAAAAACACTTGGAATTTTTACTGTTTTATATTATAGAATATTCTGTTTTTCTTTTGTCCGTCCAAAACCTCAATATTTCAATAAAGAATAAATTGAAAATGTTTTTTTTAAAAATCCGATTAATCCAAAATATAATCAGCCGATTCATCGATTACGAAAATAATTGCCCTATTTACTATCTGGTAATAAATCTATAAAAACATGGTAGCGACATAGTAATAACATACATTGCTGTTTTATAAATGAATTTCAAACTGGTAGCCCTTCGCGGTAGTCTATAACAAAAGAGTAGCTCTTTGTTGGAGCAAGAGCAATCGTCTCAGGCAGCCACATCTATGACTTGATAATAATCAGCAAAAAACGCCAATAGCGATAATTCCCAAATATCGGTGCCAATAATCAGACGACCTCTAGTACACACACCTCTGTGGCTAAACCTACTTTGATGTACTGTGATTGACCAGTGAGTGAACACCTGAAGATGTGTGAAGAACGTTTGGCGCCGTTGCTGAGTCCACCCGAGGTACTGAGTGCAGATGAAGCAGCACGTCTTGGAAAGAAAGACCCGGAACAGGAGGTGTGGGTTGAGCCGCCATTCCACCATTTTGTCTTGTGTGCCTGAGTATTTACGGCCTATATCTTGGGACCTTGAGGTGGAGAAGTTCCTTGCGGCCAACACTCAAGAGCTCAGCAAAGACAAGTGGCTTTGTCCTCTGAGCGGCAAGAAGTTTAAGGCCCCGGAGTTTGTGCGTAAGCACATCCTCAACAAACATGGCGACAAGGTAGAAGCTGTCAGACAACAAGTGGATTATTTCAACAACTACTTGATGGACGCCAAGAGACCGGCACTGCCTGAGAACAAACCCACGCCAACTCCTACTCAAAGTAAGCTAAAAGAATTAGTCTTGGGGAAGATCGCATAGAGTTGTGAAAAAGTATTTGCCCCCTTTCTGATACTATTTCTAAATTTCTTTTCGATTTATTAACACACAAACCCGTAAAGGTTCCATAATATGAAAAAAATGATGGATTTTTTTTTCTTTTCGTGTGGTTTGTAATCAAATGCCTCACGACCTGGCAATTGGGGATCACTGCTGGTTGAGATATCATTAGAATGTAGTAAATATTGAATAAACTACCGCCAAACCTCTTTTTGCTTCTGTTAAGTAATAATCTTGGCAGAAACATCAACCAAATTTCTCCTCTAAAAAGGCATCATAAATGTTTCAGACGCCAGTCGTGAGGTTTCGCATCTAGAGCACATGCGTTGAGGAAAATTGCGCTTGCTGTTTTCCTCTGTCCCCTGCGCCCTTTATTTTGCAACCGAGCGCCAAAATGATAAAACATGTTTGATACTCAACGCCAATTAGCGCTGTGTTTTTTTCCCTCCAAAAGTGCCCCTGCGCAAAACTTTTAAAGGTAAAATGCTGATCGTCAGGAGTGTCGCCCGCGGTTGGCGCCGGACTTAACCCTAAATGAGTAGTTCATGCCAGAACACCCTCCAATGGGGCTGAGGTGAAAGTTTAGCAAAGAAGAGAGGGCCAAAATTTCTTAAATTAATTGGATGGTTTATAATTGTTGCAGAAAGGTTGCACGTCAGGTTTGGAAAGAAATTCCTCTTTACATGGCCAATGACTGATATTAACTGAACTGATTACCGTAAATTCCGGACTATAGAGCGCACCTGATTATAAGCCGCACCCACCACATTTTAAGAGGATAACCGCTTTTGTACTTACACAAGCCGCACCTGTATATAAGCCGCGTGCGCCCACGCTAAAACTTGTAACACAATCACAAAATTAACCCAAACCGTACTTTGAGCCCCGCGATTTTAACTGAGCATAATGTACTCAGTTCAACAACCACAGCCGGCAGAAGGAACGGAAAATGATACCGGTACTTAAGATATGATGCAGACCTACAGAATCCAGGTCCCGTTAAAAGTAATCCACAAACAATTACTTTTGTTTGTAATCACCTTTACCGGTCCCCACTTCCCGTCATCCCCCGCGTCTGTTACGCCCCTTCTTTTTAATTGGTCAGTGCAAGACTTATCAGAATAAGTGTCCAAAATAAATACATTGCAAAAATATACAGTTGCAAATACATATTATACATGGTTACACATATTTACAAAGAAAGAGGGTACACCGAGAGAGTTTTCAAAGCTTTAATAATAATATTATAACTTTCATCCCAAACCGTTTCTGTGAAGGGTAGCAAAACGCTACTAACAACACGCTCGCAAAACAGTTAACGGGTCTGTTAAAAAAAAAACATACCGTACATGTAGAAATCATGGTAAACCGTTCTCATCTTCCTCCATATAACTGTTTTCATCTAAGCTGTCCTCCTTTATTATGGGAAAGAGGCTTTGTCATATAGTCGTCGACCCACGCTCCCTTAATCAAAAACACGCTAGCGACACGCTTGCAAGGTAAAGTGTGTGCAGTAGCTCTGTTTCCTTCTTTATCGGACTGCTCGATTGCGTTTAGCTTGTAAGCTGCGTCATGTGCCTTGAACTCAAGCGCCGCTGGCGGATGTTAGAAAAATTACATAAATTGTCCGCATCACGTAATAAGCCGCAGGGTTGAACGTTTGGGAAAAAAGTAGTGGCTTATAGTCCGGAATTTACGGTACTCTCAAAACTACATTTTCTAAAATTGGTCTGATGAGCTAAAACCTTTCCCAGTAATAAATATGAAAAAAACAACTGCACATTAATCAGGAAAGATGCAGAAAGGTATTCAATGTATTCATCTCTTTTTCTGTGTGGGTTGTGTTCAGTGATAGTCATAACCCACAATGTACCTTCCATCCATCCATTATCTGCAACGCTTATCCTCAGTAGGGTCGCGGGGGTGCTGGAGCCCATCCCAGATATTTTCGGGCAGTGGGCAGGGGACACCCTGAACTGGTTGTCAGCCAGTCGCAGGGCACATAGTTAAAGACAATTCGCCCGCTCACTCACACCTAGGGACAATTCGGACATGCATGTTTTTAGAATGTGGGAGGAAACCGGAGTGCCCGGAGGAAGCCCACGCAAGCACGGGGAGAACATGCAAACTCCACGCAGGAGGTTCGATTTCATGACCTCAGAACTGTGCCGCACATACGCTGACCACTGCGCCGCCGTGCTGCCCATGTAGAAACCTTTACAGTGGAACCTCGGTTCTCGACCAAAATCCGTTCCAGAACCCTGTTCGAAAACCGATTTGGTCGATCACGGAAAATCGTTTTTCCCATTAAAAGTAATGTAAAATCGTTTTAATCCGTTTCAACACCCTGAATGTTTAGCAAGAACGTAAACATGAAGCTAACCCAGGCTAATCGTACGTTCGCATTAGCGTAATCTTCCGTACGAAAGATTACGCTAACATGAACGTGTAAAAATAAAAAAAAGGATTATGAATAGGATTTCTTACCTTTGTGGTGGACGGTGGGGAGAGAAAAATCATCAAAAGTTTTTTAACCTCTTCCAAAACTTGCGGCAGTTGCTTGCATATAGCGCTAACTTCCTTAGCCGCATCACTCGATTTCACAGCCTCCTTATTCTTTACTATCGTACTGATAGTAGATTTAGCCATGCTGTATTCACTAGCAAGATCGGAAATTCGTACACCTCTTTCATATTTAGCTATTATGTCTTTCTTAAAGGCAATAGTTGGACGAACAACTTGTTTTTTTTTTTTCATTTGTCCTGCGTGCACCGACCTTCTTCGGAGGCATAATTAGGGGCTAAAACACCCGTACGCCGCTCAGCATCGCACCCTAGCGTACCGGCATTCGAAAACCGAGGTTCCACTGTATTCCTTTATTAAACACTGTTAAACATTCAAACCAAAAGACGAACCCTATCTACAGACTTAGGCATTAAAAATAATGTACTTTTTTCCCTAATATCTTCTGTACTGTCAAATTATAATTTTGAAAATAATCTTGCCGCTATAATATTGATTCAGGACACGATCAACTGTTTTACTTAAGATATTTTGTCGCCATCATGTGGACGTTATTGGGAAACAAAAATATGGCGTAAAAAAAGTGAAGTCAAGTCACATTCATTGGAACAGCCTTTTATCAAAGAGGGTCTCTGGACAACAAATAAAAGAACTGTACTTAATAAATGTTTCTTTTGAAAAATAACTTCTGTACTGTCAAATTATACTAAAAAAATAGTCTTGCTGATATATTGAACTATTGATTCAGGACAATATCCACCGTTTTAGCATATGCAGAAGTCTAACTTTTAGGGCGATAGTTAGCATCGTCCTCCGTCGTTTGTCGGTGGTGAGTCAAAGGAACTCGAAATTGAAAAATATTTGAGCGTACACAATGTAGGTTCGTCAAACTCGTAAGCATACAGTGGGGCAAATAAGTATTAAGTCAACCAGTAAATGTGCAAGTCCCCACACTTGTAATATTAGAAAGGCCTGTAATCGTCAGCATGGGTGAACCTCAACCATGAGGGTCAGAATGTGGAAGAAAAAAAAACTGAAAATCACATGGTTGGTTTTTAAATCGTTTTTTTGCAAATCATAGTGGATCATAAGTATTTGGTCAGTACCAAAAGTTCATTTCAATACTTGTACCTTGTACCTTTTGATGACATGAATGAAGGCCAAATATTCTGTAATTCTTCACAAGCTGTTCACACACTGTTGCTGGTATTTTTGCCCGTTCCTCCATGCAGGTCTCCTCTAGAGCAGTGGTGTTTTAGTGCTGTGTTTGGGCAACATGGACTTTCAACTCCCTCCACATATTTTCTATGGGTGATACTCCAGAGCATTGAAATGCTTCTTACAAAGCCACTCCATTGTTGCCCTTGCTGTGTGTTTGGGATTGTTGTCATGCCGAAAGACCCCAGCCACGTCTCATCTTCAATATCCTTGCTGATTGAAGGAGATTTTCACTCAAAATGTTTTGATATTTGGCCCCATTCATTCTGTCCTTTACACAAATCAGTCGTCCTTGTCCAATTGCAGAAAAACAGCCCCAACGAATGATGTTTCCACCCCCATGCTTTACAGTTGGCATCGTTTTCTTCAGAATCAATTCAGTTTTATTTTTATGCCAAACTTGAGAACCCTTGTTTCTACCAAAAAGTTCCATTTTGGTTTCATCTTACCATAAAGTATTTTCCCAGTCCTCTTCTGGATTATCTAAATGCTCTCTAGCAAACCGCAGACTGGTCTGAATGTGTACTGGCTTCAGTAGGGGGCACATGTCTGGAAATGCAGGATTTGAGTCCCTGGCGGTGCATGGTGTTGCTAATGGTAGTCTTTGTTGCTGTGGTCCTTGCTCTCTAGGTCCTTCACTAGGTCCCCTCGTGTGGTTCTGCGATTTTTGCTCACTGTTCTTATAATTTTGACGCCACGGGGTGAGATCTTGAATGGAAGCCCAGATCGAGGGAGATTATCAGTGATGTTGTATGTCTTCCATTTTTTTAACAATTGCTCCCACCGTTGATTTCTTTACGCCAAGTGTTTAACCCATTGCCGATTCAGTCTTCCCAGTCTGGTGCAGGTCTACAATTTTGTCTCTAGTGTCCTTTGACAGCACTTTGGTCTTAGCCATAATGGAGTTTGGAGTGTGACGAACTGAGATTTTGGACATATGTATGTTATACCGATAAAGAGTTAAAACAGGTGCCATGAATACAGGTAACAGAGTACCGTTAGACTTCCTTATAAGAAGTTCGACCTCTTTGACAGCCAGAAATCTTGCTTGGTGTTGAGGGTGACCAAATACCTGTTTTCTGCTCTAATTTGGAAATAAATTCTTAAAAATAAAACAATGTGATTTTCTGTTTTTTTCGCACATTCTCATAAATACAGGCCTTTCTAATCGTTTCAAGTAGGAGAACTTTTGGCGGTTCTCTAAATACTTAGCTGCCCAACTGTATGTGTACAACTTAAACCGCAACGTTATTGACTCAAAGGAAGCCGGAAAATGGCAGGACGACAGTTTAACCAATCAGAATGCAGAACACAATATACAATGGAAATTGCAAAAAGTAAACCGTGATACATTGAGGGATTATTGTGATCCAGGGTTTCTTACGCCTCTCAATTTTGTAACTTTTCGCGTTCTTGCCCCTAGCGCCACCCGCCAGCTTTCCCGCTCAGTCACTTCAACCCCAAAGTCTTTTGGGATATCCGCCCGGCATCAGGCCTCTGCTGCCTGGCTTCCCTGCCAATCCTCCTTATCCCGCCAACCAGTTTGGGGCAGGACGCGGTCACTATGACAACTTCAGGGGCAACTTGGGTTTCCCGGGGAAACATCCAAACAACAGGTAAACACTCTGAGCAGCTGTATTCGTGTATAGTTAGTCTAATTTTATGTGCGTGTTGCGTCTGTAGGAGTATGAGAGGAGATCCACGCTCTATCATAGAGTACAGAGACTTGGACGCTCCGGATGACCTGGATTTCTTTTAAGAAAACTGGCAACCTTGTTTACGAAGATGTCGTTTTTGCTTTTGTGTGTGTGGTGAGTGTATGCATTGCGTGTGTGGGTCTGTTCGTTCCTTCCTCTAAACTGGACCAAGGTTACTTTTGCCAATCAAAGTGTCAAAATAAAAGAACGACCAGACATTCCTCTTTATTGGGAGCTATTTTGATTTATTACGATTTCATTTAGAAAACTGAAGGCAAGCATAATATGTGTAAAGCAAAATTCGACAAGATTTGGATTATTCACCCAATAATAGGGAATATTTTAGATTTTTTATGGCATAGGTTAAATGTTCAGTACGTCAGTGGTCTGCAACCATCGGGCCACGGACAGGTACTGGGCCCCCCATTAAAAATACCCTATTTTTTGCTTCTAACGTATTTATATGTGAATACAGTTTTTTTTTAACTCCCCCCCCATAAAATTTAAAGCTTGCACATAATACAGAGGTTTTACGGTAGTATATCACCATGATTGAGCAATGATTGATCAGCCGACAAATACCACTGGCCTCATTTCCTTAGCATTGGATGCAACGAGAATTGAACCCGAATCGCCGTGGTGAGATCACTGAATATTAACCAAGAGGCTACTATGATTGTAGATATCAAAGGAAAAGGCATTATATTTTATCCCATCACACAATTTTTACCTACTGTGCCACGCTGTACATGTTGAAATGGAACATCAAGGAAAAGAGTGTAGCCAAATGAACGTAGTACAACGTGGTACTGTGAGTTAAACTAGTGTGATGATAACATAAAATCTGCCTTTTCCTATGTTATTTAGATCCCTAGTGTTCTAGCGATTCAGTGTTTTTTTTTTTAATTAGGTTTTTTTGTCATTACTAATGTAATTATTGGTCAGGGCTGTGAAAATATGGTAGACAATATATAATGGACATGAAACCAGTCCGTGGTACAGCAAAGGTTGCCGACCACTACCGTGCATAGGTGCTATAATCAAACTAGTGAGCATTTCCATATATAAATTCTTTCAAAAATTGCATTGTCACTATTTTTGCAGTTCTTTGCAGGTATTTGTGTGTTTTGCCTTTTCACTGAGAATAATTGACAGCAAAGACAGTACTGTAATGAGAAAGAATGCTTCCCAGCTCATCTAGGAAAAATACAGGGTTTTGGACTGAAATGCAGCCGAATTCCACCAACATCGTCAACTTCATCAAGTGATGCTGACCATGAATGACTTTCACCCACGTTTTCTATTTTTAGATTGATATCTTTTATTCTCATTTTTATTGATTTTGTCGATCATGTCTGTTCTCGATCACTGTATGTCCTGCATGTTTTGTAGATTTCTCTTCTCCAACACGGGTGATCTCGATCAGTGGTTCTTAACTAGTCAGACTTTAGGAACCACCATTCCACCCTAATGACATGCTGTGACCCAAATCATAAAAATAAATTCTACTTCTCAAATTTATCCAATGAAAGGATTGTTTGATTGGAATCAGATATAGTGGAATATATTCTCCTTTAAAATAATAGTAATAATAACTGACCTACAAAACCAAACCAACTTCAAGTACCGTATATACTCGCATATAAGCCTACATCGCATCTAAGCGACCCCCTGAAATTTCTTTAAAATATCCATTTACTAAAATAAATTCAAAATATACATTTATAAAGATGATTATACTGGTTAAAAATCTAAAACGATAATATTTTTAAACCATTTACTGTACATTCCAGCAGTTCTTTAATGGCAGACGCTAGTATACCATTTTCGTATTTTGCAATCGTTACCTTCTATTTTATTTCAAATTGGAAATAAACAATATTTTAATAAAATGAGAAATCCCTCTCAGACACAACTGGAACGGCGCTGCTTGACTGAATAAGAAGAAGAGATCAAGCCGGGCATCATCGCCATCTACTGTTAAGGAGTGTAATTAACCCTCTTGTTTTTTCTAGACATTATTTTGCCAGACCAAAGTCCTGCGACCCGCTGAAAACTGCTCCGCGACCTCTTTTAGGTCCTGACCCACCAGTTGAGAAACACTGATCTAGATGATAAACTTGTTAACAAACTCTGAAGGACACCTGCTTTAAACCAACGAAACTCCAAAAATATCCGGGACTGCAACCCTTTGGAGAGGTTAGCAACTCTTGATATAAGTTCCTGCATTTAGTGTTATTTCAAAATAAAATAGTTTCAATTTGTAAATTTGACTGGTGCGTGATTAATTCCTTACGATAGCACAGGTTTAAAGTTAATACCAAGCACATTTCTCATAAACCGAATTACCTTTTATTCTGTAAGTATGTCAACTATTTAGCTTACGGATTTTTATTTGAATTAAACTTACGGAGAGACTGGTACATTAACTACTGTAAGTCTGTATCAACTGCTTTGAAGTGAGTTAAATGTAATGGGGCTTTTTAATTAATGGTGCACACATTTCTAGGATAAAGGGACAGTGTCTATTATTCAACCACTTGATGTTGCTGTATGTGTATTGACAGGGTTGGGAGGATTACTTTAAAAATATAATCGAATACAGTTACTCAATACCAGATGAAAAACATAATCGATAATGTAGTCCAATAAATGATATGGCAGTAATGTAACTGAATGTTGAAGAGAATTTACAGCGCAAAATTAAATCGAGGGAGACAAAGAGGACATGTTCCAAGGGATGGGCAAGGCACCTGCATGATGCGGAAGGGGTAAACCAGTGAAAGCTGTTGGCGCTCTGCTGTTGAACAGAAGAGTGTGTTGTGTCACCTTGACCCGAGTGACACGGCCGCTTTCTTGTGTGCCGTTTCATCTGGAAGCCAAAAGCATGACCAACTTGGGTGCCGAGGTGCTTAAATTGTTTGGGTCTTTGGGCATTTGGGTTGGCCATGGTCAAATCTTTTTGTGTGCTTTTTGCTACTTTTTCCCTTTGTATTCTCTTTGTTTTTGTGTATGTGTTTGTCTTGCTGTCGGTCACCCCTCTTGAGGTATATGACCAGGGTAGATAGATAGAACTTAAATTGATAACTTTTTGATTACTTCAATGCCATATATGCCCCTGAAAGATTAAATATAAATAAAATTGCCAAATTTCCTTTAAGATAATTGATGAATTTCAAAGCAAGATCGGGTAGCCAGTCCAACAAAAAAGTGGTCACATTTTAACCATGTAGTATAGTGTATTGAGCAAAAAGAAAATTTTGGCGGACAAATGTCTTGTCCTTTCTTTGAATTCACATTGAGAGCGCATCAAAAACCCAATATTGTTTTAAACGGTAAGTGTTCACTTTTTAAATATCCAAGAAAACTGGAAAACCTTGTCTTCTTGGTCAGACAATTCTGTAAGTGCATTAGGTATAAGTAAACATGTGAATGCTTAAGGTGAATGAATGGATATTGTGTAGTTCACACTTGTTTCTTAATGTTGACTTAGTTGCACTTATATTATATTGCACTTTTCTGTTGGTTTTGCAACTTTTTTGGTTAGTCATTTTTGGTCGTCAGGCACCTTGGGCAGCTCTGCAGATGGAGGGTTGCGGGTTCTTTTCTTTCTTTGTCTCTCTATCCATCTGTATCACTCCGTGTCTGCCAATCACTTTTTCCTCTCTGTCTTTCGCTTTCTCTTGCTTTCCTTCTTGCTCTCTTTCTCCATTTCTTTTCCCCCAAGTTCACTCTCTCCATTTCTTCATTTTTCTTCTCCCTTTTCACTCTCTTTCTCTCTTGTCCCCCCAACCCCATTGTCCTTTTACCCTTCCTTCTTTCTTTCTCAACCTCTTTTCCCCCTGAGTAATAGTATGGCCTACTATGGAGATTTTTTTCTATCATGTGGCCCCCACATTAAAATAAGCTTGGAGCCCCTGCATTTTGTAACATATTGTAATGCCCCTGCGTGTGCTCAAAGATGCACAAAGTCGTTGCTGGAGTCTAATGGCCTATTTAATGAACCAAATAACAAACGGTAAACGCACTCAAACAAACAGGAGTTACTGTTGGCCGCGTCTCGCACGCTCATTCGTGCTCAATACCGACTGACCCAGAGAGACGAACTTTGACCCAAGTTGCCTCCCTCTCTGACGTCACGCCCCCTTAAAGGGTCGTACACAAACATAAAGCCAACTAACAAAAGTAACAGATATTGCAGACATTACAATATTAAAGGTATAGGTGTTTTTACCACTAGAGTGCTAGATGATACACAATGCCTCTTTAAGCATGACATAAGAATATATTTTAACTTTAAAGACTGGAAAATTCTGATTTTGCAGTCACAATGTAGAGACGTTATGTGGGTTTGATGTGAAATTATACGTTTCTTTTTACTTCTTTTGGCCATGTGACCATATCTGATCAAACCTAACAAACGATCCAGGTTTCTTTTTTTATTATTAATTTGAAAGTGGCACTTCAAAGCTTTGAAATCAAAGCGGAAGTCCTCCCAAACCGCAGTGTCATATGACAAGGACGGCGACCGAATCACCTCTCGGTTCCGATGTGGTAAGGTGCGGCGCATGATCAAAACAAAGTAGTTCTCCTACCTATTTCTCATAAACACACAAAAACTGTACAGCACGCGCGACTTTTGAGTTCATTGCAATATAAAAAAAGACATTTCTTAGCATATCAGACGATTTCTCGTCACAAGTCAATGTGACTTGGACATAGCCCCCCTTACGTCACGTTGTTATTGTATATCCCTCCGCGCGTCATTGCTAGCCACTTTAGCGTCGTTTGTTGTTGTGGCCGTTTGTCAGCGATTTTGATCTCAACGAACTTGAGCACGAAACCTTCAAATTTTCCCGACAACCTTCCTGACATCTCTTCAAATAATGAAGTTCCAGTATAAAGAAGAGCACCCCTTCGAGAAAAGGCGGTCCGAGGGCGAAAAGATTCGGAAGAAGTACCCCGATAGGGTTCCTGTAAGTAGTCGGCTAACGCTAGCGGCTAACCTGCCTAGCAATTGAAGCCATTTTATTACGCATCTGTGTTTACCGACTGTCCAAATTGGTCCGTTGTTTTTCAAAAGTGTGAAAATGAAATAAAAAATGTTGGCATTGGTAGTGGCGTTGACGATAATAGCCCCGTCGTTGGGCAACATCAGGCCGCTAGCTTCTTTAAACACGTCGTAGTAACAAGCTTCCGCGTTTCTTCCGACACTCTTTACCAAATTGATCGTTGTGTTTGAGGAACACGTGCTAATTATTCCCGGATTGTTAAAAACGATCAGAAATATGTTGAAAATCTTACAAAATAACGAGAATATGAAGACCCCATACCTTCTAACCTCAGCCAATTCCCCTTATTAAGCAATAACACACACAACGCGGCACCTATTTACTCACAGCAAGACATACTATTGTAAACAATGGTCTCTAACGTGGTGTCTGCGGACATCAGAGTGCCCCATAATGACAGCTCAGGTGCCCACGTACCGGTTCTAAACCAGTGCTGGTTAATTGTGATTTTCTAGTAGAATAAAAGTTATAGTTGTTGACTTGAGCCTATTTAACCCTACTTTCAATAATTAACTTGGTAAGAACATATTAACAACATAATAGTTAAATAAGTTTCTTTATATATGCATATCACTCTGGGTACCAATCAAGCTAATTAGTGTCAAAAAGGAGCTTTCAGTTTGTAAAAGACCCCTGAAGTAGTATAAAAACAAAGACAGCGGTCCCCATACAATTTTGCTTGACCCCAGTGTGTGGATGGTCGAGGGGGGTGTGTCTGGGGGCGTGCCCCCTGCATTCACCAACCCTCCCCGCCGTACACTATATGAAATGATCAAAAAAATATGGGGAAAACGTTTAAGTTGACAGGTATGCTATTGTAAAGCGCAACCTATTAGGGATGGGAATTCCGGTTCTTTTTTTTCAGCTCAGCTCCCCAACGGCTCTTCAGATTTTTTGTTGCTTTAATCAACATACTACCAATAATAATCCAACATGATGCATAACATGAATGAGTAAAAAATATATTGTTCTACTATATTATACTGGCTTTTTTTTTCATTCTATAGTGAATCTTTAACTAATTTAAACCTTTTACACAAAGCAACTGTAAAGTCAAGCAACCCAGAATTCCTGAAAGACAAACTATACAACTTAATACAATTAGATATATTAACACTTAAGTGCTATTAAAAAAAATACAAGAACTTTTCACTATTTACAATTCAACTTCTAACCAATGTTGACTAAAACTACACAGAATCCCCCAAAAACCCGCAAATTGAAATGTTTAAAAAATATATAATTGGACTCTACTGAATATTAGCATTTAGGAAAACAAAGTGCTAACCTTTTAGGGACTGAGTCAGATTCCTTTGTCAGTGGTAGACAATGCACAATGTTTTAGGGACATTAATTAAAATTAGTCCAAATAAGGATTGTTTTTCCTTCTTTTAAATTTCCTTTTTGCCCTCCGTATTCCAATCTCTCTTGAACTGTTCTTGTGCTCAGTGTGCTGCTGCTTTAAAGACATCTCTTCAAATTTGTTTCATTTGCGTTAATCCATATGTAACCAATAATTATGTAACATTGACCACAAAATGAATCAATAGATATTTTTTTAAAATGTATTATAGCATACTATGTTTTCATACAACAATGAACTAATCTAATTTAAACAATCAACCTTTTATTTTTATAAATATATATATATATATATATATATATATGTATATAGGAGCCATTTCCCCCTAGGGGGAGGTGGCTGGAGTCAAGAACACGAACATTTTTACCAAGCAAAAAAAAAGAAGGAATTTGTTTACTCCTAAGGTCTATAGGAAAACTATAAAACAAAGGAAATTCTAACTGTTTGCAATTCAGCTTTCAACAAATTAGAAACATAAATGACCCCTGATAAAAACAGTAAAAAATAGAAATTAAAATGTGTACTTACCGTTGAAATGAGTCCAAATTTGACTCCCTTTCCTGCTTTGACACATTTCTCTTTGTCCTCCGTATTGCACTCTCAGAGACGACACCCCGCATATTGACCAATCACGTAGGTCTTCAAAAGAAAAAACAGCAGGAGAGAAAAAAGTGTCTCGAAGGGAACTGACTCCTGTTCTCTTCAAGAGCCAGCTCATATAGCCATGACAATCACGAACGACCCATCACTATTTTGTACATAATTCAAAATTGTAATAATAAAAATTAATATAATGACAGCTTTTTTTTGCAATTGACTGAAATCATTTTCAGTCAATTGGAAAAAAATGTTTTTATGAGCCCTCCAGCTTAGACACTCTTTTTATGCTATTAATTTATTTGTCAGGCCCTTGTAAAAATTATTTTTTTCTACTGTGTGGCCCCTGAGCTTGAAGTTTGACACCCCTGCCTTGTATCATTAAGAATGTGTAACTAACAATATAATATATCAATATCAACAATTCATTGATTTCATAATGCATTTGAGATTTATGTTTTTTATTTTTCAGGTTATTGTGGAGAAAGCTCCAAAAGCCAGAATAGGTGATCTGGACAAGAAAAAGTATCTTGTCCCGTCCGATCTGACAGGTGAACAAACTTTGTAATATTTCTACTTGTATTTTCTATCTTATTTGTTTTTCTGGTAATCAATACGCCAGAAAAGATGTTGTAAAATGCTGAAGTTTTCTTTTTTCTGAAATCCAGTGGGCCAGTTTTATTTTCTTATCCGAAAACGAATCCACTTGCGAGCCGAGGATGCACTCTTCTTCTTTGTAAACAACGTCATTCCACCCACCTCTGCCACCATGGGATTGCTGTACCAGGTGAATTCATTTTGTTACTCGTTCTCTTTCTCAATATTGCATGAAGTTATGAAAATCCCTCACCTTTCGAAGTCAAAATGGGTGGTTGGTTGGTCAGTTGGATCCCTTAACCACAAAGATCCTAGGGGCACCATTTCCTGTGGTGCGTCCTAGGCAAGTATGGTCTGGTGACCTACGTTAAATCTTGTAAATTTGAGGAGGACTTATTTTCTAAATAAAACGAGTGGGATAAAGAAATCCCAATTGAACAAGTGCCTAGTGCAAATTTGTCCGATTAGTATTCGCTTTTAGTGGTTCAGTGGTAGCATTTTTGCTTGCCATGGGGGACCAAATATTGTTTTTTTATACATATATTATAAACATATACAACAAAATTATCAAACATTCTTAATTGGCATACCAATAAAACACATGGCCTGACAGTAATCTATATACAGTGGATTTTTATTTTTAGTTGACACTGGACATGCACCTACAATGAAAATTTCAGACCCCTCCATGATTTCTAAGTGGGAGAAATGGCAAAAAAGCAGGGTGTTCAAATACTTATTTTCTTCACTGTATGCAAAATGAATATCTATTAATGACTGATGCAATAATACAGTCAACAGGGTTTAATGTAATGACTATAACTTATATGTTAACTTTTAGCTAGTGATGAAGCCCCATAAAGCAGTGAAGGGAAATGCTTTGCGCACACGTAGGGGATTCAAGATGAATCATTTACTCGATTCCGCCATCATGTGGACACAATAATGTATAACATGCTTGGTGCATGCACTAAAATAATAAAATAGAATTTACTTTTATTTTATCTTTGTAACCATGCACACAGAACGAAATGTCGATACACCTGACCCGTACAGTTATTGTAGCGAGCCAATGCAGCCGCAGCCAAACAGGGTGCCGCCATTTTAGACCCAACTGCTGTGTTGGGAGTCATTGGGTGACCGAACCACCCAATTCCAACCCTTAATGCCGAGCGCCAAGCAGGGAGGCAATGAGTAGCAATGTTGTAAGTCTTAGGTATGACTCGGCCGAGGCTTGAACCAGCGACCTCCCCAGCGGGCGCCCTACCATCTAGGCTACCGAGCTGTTAATGGGGTGTATTCTCTGAATACAAAATATATCTATATATTTGAAGAGTATTTTTTCACATGAATTGTTCTGTGTTACTTTGTCTATGGTTGTGCTTTTGCAACAAGTGAATATGCAAAATGAGGAGGTAAAATTTTAAGTGCTTATTCCTTTTTTTAATCTCATACGATGTCAGATCTTTTTTTTTGTTTTTTTTGTTTTTGGACTCGGGGGAAGTAAAGGGGGATACACAGCGTTACTTTGCCGCTTTTATTTCGAAACTACACTCAAACCAAGGGAATAATTTTCTGATTCACTCACGTGGTACCCCCGCTTTGCGGGGCTTTAAACGTCACTGCTTATGTAATCGACGCACACCTCCACTTGCGGTTCATGAACCACTCATCTAAAATACTCTGCAGATACTTCAGGGATTTGTGCCGAGAAGCTGATTACTAATATTTACACATTCAATGCCATACGTTTTTCTCAAATTGGGAGAGCCGGTGCCAGACAGTTATCACCATTTCGACTCGATTTCAAAGGTCTACGAAAAATGCAGTGGTTGAATTTAACTTATTTTTGGAAGATGCGCTATAAGAGGTCCTCGCGTGGTAAAAAGTGGCCAAAAAAAGTGTTCCGACCATTTTCTCAACCGCATCAAGCTTTCTTATTCCACTTTCATTTCAAAAGAAACAACTCCCCTCTTTACACTTTTTATCAACCATATTGAATGGATTCAAAAGATATTAAACAATAAAAATGCAAATTCTTTTTTTTCTTCCGGTTGGATGGCGGGTGACCTCTCACAGCGTCACACGCCGGTAGCGGCGGAAAGAAGCACGACAGTAATGTCCTCTACTTGGAAAAAAGTGCACACAATACAAAATCTATCTTACAGCAATAACCGGATATTTTTGAACATCCCGAGAAAAAAATGTTCGTATCTACCGTTTGACGTAAGTCCAATGGTCGCAAGTAGGGGTGAGTCGGTAAGAAAACATATTAAGCAAGTCTATGGATATGCCATGAAAGCCATTAAATGTTCACAAGATAGGTAGTAAAGGTGCCAGATGTATTGCAGGGGATAATCTTAGCCTGCTTGTTAGGCTGGTCTGGAGCAGACTAACTGTAGAGAATAAATCGCCACAGTAACTAAAGCGAGCCAAAATGAACCTTTTCCTATGCACCCGATTTGAGGCTACATTCAGACAAAAAAGAAAACATATCTAGGTTTAATCCCTTATCTATGTTTCATGCAATATGCCCAAGGTGTTTGTGTGTGGTGCCTCTTACAGTGGACCGTAACATATTTCCTCCACAGCCTCTTCACCTTTTTAACCCTGTTTTTATGCCTGATGATGTCATTGTCAATTTTTATACATATCATTTTGTCTTTTTGTTTTTTTCTGTTACATTAGGAGCACCATGAAGAAGACTTTTTCCTCTACATTGCATACAGCGACGAAAGCGTGTACGGCTGCAGCCAAAGGGAAATGTGATTTCCTCTCTGATGTTTTCCCAAACCACCTTCCCGTGATGCACACATTCATCTGTTGGATATATTTAATCTAGCTCAGTAGCTTGGGAGTTCACAAGGCAAAAGGCGTCAGATACACTTTCATCTCCATTACTCTACATCATAATGTTGTATCAATCGGCCTCCATTTCTTATCTCCGAACTGCTACGGAACTATTATGCTATGATTCATTGTGGTTATTGTTAATTTTAGATGGCTTTATTGACTATTGTGAAGATTTTTTTTTTTAAAGAATTCTCTAGAGCTGCATTAATGGCGCTTTCTCCCCACTTGTAAGCATAAAATGTTAAAATACTATGAATAAGATACCTTTGTCTCTTCATTCTTAACATGTCAATGAGTACCATTATTATGAATGCTATTCTTAAAATATGGATTGACATTGGGTGAGAGGAAAAAATGGTGGTGTAATTGTTTCAGTCATTCAAGACAATTATTAAAAATATGCGACATAAAAAAAACATCACGGTCACGGGAAAAAAAAATCAATGTCCAAAAAAATAAAAAACAAAACTACATTCCCCAGAATGCATGACCGATTAGGAAGAAACCCTCCATGGTTGATCACGTGACAATAACCGACGGAACGACGCAGAAGACGACGTATTAATGGTCATTTGGTGAAATTGTCTTTTATTTTAAGGCAAAGCATAAACGTTACAACGTCAACCAATTTAACCTTCAAGGACGCGCACGACATCAAAAGTAAGGATTTTATGTTTTTTTTTCTTTTTACGTTTCTTTGCCGTCCAAACAGTGTAGCTACATAGTTAGCTACATTTAGCTAACTCTCCGTTTCACCACATTTGAGGCGGTAACAACTTCGAATGCCTTCTGTATTTTTTCTCTAAAATCAAAATGTAGTCTGTAACCACGGTGTATTAATAAATTTATATCCACTGTATTAATACTATGCTTCTTGCACGTATGTGTGTACCCCTCCCTAAAAGTAACAAAATTAGCAGGTACTGTATTTTTACACGCTTAGTTCATTTTATTCTTGACTGGATTTCGTACTACCTGTATTAACAGCATTAATGGAACAAATTCAATGAGAAATAAAATACATTTTCGCATGCATTTTTGAGTGCAGTCGTCCTTATCCACGGCCATGATAGCGATACGTAAATGAACGAGCGAACACATGGAAATCGAGCTGTTGTAGTGGGTTGTACATAATTCACCCACGGAACTATTGTTTAGTTGGCGAGGTCCTAGGGGGACTCTTAATTCGACCGGTTCTAGCCACTCTCGGGTGTTTGTTTTGGTTATCGCAAGTTTACATGTTATTAAAGCAGCGTCCGTTGGCACCTTTGTTTGACACTCCGCCTACGACTCCCGTCTCTGCTCGCTACATTGGTGACCCCGACATTAGTCTCGTGGAAGTTTCCGAGGCTGTGCATACTACTGAGCATACCGTCATGGCATACGCGCCCATCCTCAAGCTCCCCGAGTTCTGGGAGTCATCAGCGCTAACGTGGTTCGCACAAGCAGAGGCTCAATTCGCCCTGCACGGAATCACTAATGATGACTCTCGCTATTACCACGTGGTGTCTGCTCTGGGGAGCTCAACTGCAGCCAGAGCGGTGAGTTTCATCACATCCCCTCCTGAACTGGATAAATATAAGGGACTGAAGGCATATCTCCTCAGAATCTTTGAACTGTCGCGTTCTGAGCGTGCTCGACGCCTCCTTGCTATTCAGGGCTTAGGAGACAGTAAGCCATCGGATCACATGGAAATTATGTTAAACTTGCTTGGCACCGAAGAGCCAAATTTTCTTTTCATTGAACTTTTTCTGCGTCACATGCCGCCGCATGTCCAGACGGCGCTTGCGAATACAACCATTACAGATCCGCGTGCACTGGCAGAGGAAGCGGACCGGTTTTTCCTGGCCACACATAGATACACACATGAGGTGCTGGCCCCTACACGCACTTACAAACCATCAAGTGCGACGCCCCCAGCCAGCAAGGCACGCGCGGCCACCGACGATCAGAATGTGTCAGGTCTGTGTTACTACCATGCACGTTTTGGGCCCAGGGCCAAGAAGTGCCGTCCCCCTTGCACCTCCAACGCGACGGGAAACTTCAAGGCCTGCACTCTGTAGCGGCCGTGAGTGTAGGCGCAAGAAACCGGCTACTGTTCATCCGGGACACCATCTCCGGCCAAAAGTTCTTGTGTGACACCGGCGCCCAGAGGAGCGTCCTCCCTGCCACTGTGGACGATGTGGGGGGGGGAACACATGGACCTCCATTAACTTCTGCCAATGACACCCCCATCCGCACATATGGGACACGGACAGTGGACGTGTGTTTTGGGGGTCAGCAGTTTACATGGGACTTTGTCACTGCGGATATTGCTTTTCCTCTTCTTGGTGCAGATTTTCTGTGTGCCAATGGATTACTCGTCGATGTGAAAAATGGCCGCCTCGTTGACGTATTGAATTTCTCCTCTCTCGCGTGTGTCCGCGACAAAGGGATTTTTGAGGGTCTGTCCAGCTCTCTCTTGGACGGTGATATTTACCACCGGCTCCTCGCCGAGTTCCCCAGTCTGGCGAAGCCCACCTTCTCAGCCTCTACGACCAGACATGGGGTTGAGCACCACATTGAAACCAAGGGGCCCCCGGTTCATGCCAGGGCCCGACGACTCAATCCAGACAGACTGGCAGTTGCTAAATCCGAATTTGCTAACATGGAACGTCTCGGCATCATTCGCCGATCAGACAGCCCCTGGGCCTCTCCACTACACATGGTCCCGAAACCAGGCGGTGGCTGGCGCCCATGCGGGGACTATCGCCGCCTTAACGAGGCTACCACGCCCGACCGTTACCCAGTCCCGCACATTCAAGACTTCTCTGCACACCTGGCGGGCAAACTTCTCTTTTCCAAGGTGGACCTCGTGCGCGGATACCACCAACTGCCAGTGCATCCCTCAGATATACCGAAGACGGCCGTGATAACTCCATTTGGGTTGTTCGAATTTCTCAGGATGCCGTTCGGACTGAAAAATGCCGCTCAGTCCTTCCAAAGGCTGATGGATTCAGTGCTCAGGGACATGCCTTTTGTGTTCGTCTACCTGGACGACGTCCTGGTTGCCAGCTCCTCAGAAGAGGAACACTTGGAGCACCTCAGAGACCTCTTCACCAAGCTCAGTCAGCATGGCCTGATTATAAATCCCGCGAAATGTGTTTTTGGCGTACGCTCCATCCACTTCCTTGGGCATCTCATCACCAAGGATGGGGCTTCCCCCCTACCGTCTAAGGTAGAGGCCGTCTCCACCTTTCCTCAGCCGCCAACAGCACGGGGCCTCAGGGAGTTTCTCGGCATGGTGACATTCTACCATAGGTTTATTCGCCGAGCCGCTGATGTCATGCGCCCACTCTACGAAGCCCTCAAGGGCAGGTCACCTAATCAAGCTGTTGAATGGACCACTGAGAGGATCAAGGCATTCGAGGACACAAAAACCGCGCTGTGCCAGGCAGCCATGCTGGCTCACCCAGCCCCCGGAGCCCCAGTCGCACTGACTACAGACGCATCAGACCTTGCAGTGGGTGCCGTGTTCGAGCAGTGGGTTGACAATGCTTGGCAGCCACTCGCCTTTTTTAGTCGCCAGCTGGTCCCCAGAGAACGTAAATACAGTGCATTCGACAGAGAACTACTTGCCATCTGGTTGGCGATTCGCCACTTCCGTTTCATCTTGGAGGGCCGTGAGTTCATCGTCTTTGTTGATCATAAGCCTCTTACGTTCTCCATGTCCAAGACGTCCGAACCATGGTCTGCCCGCCAGCAGCGCCAGCTGTCATTCATATCGGAATACACGACTGACATCAGGCACATTGCTGGGAAGTCCAACGTGGTTGCGGATTGCCTGTCCAGAGCAACCATCAGCGCTGTGCAATTGGGGCTTGATTATTCCAGTATGAGTGTGGACCAGGCTTCTGATAACGGCATCCAAACGCTCAAGAGCTCAGACACTGGTTTGCGGCTGGAGGAGGTTGCGGTCGGAAACTCAGGGGCCAAGCTTTGTTGTGACGTCTCCATGGGTTGGCCTAGGCCGCTTGTCCCTGCTGGCTGGCGTCGGGCTGTTTTTGAGGCAATACATGGCCTGTCTCATCCTGGCAGGAAAGCATCCATTAAGCTAGTGGCCCAGAAGTTTGTGTGGAAAGGGATGAGAAAGGACGTCCGGGACTGGGTCGACTCATGCGTGGCATGTCAACGCGCCAAAGTGCACCGTCACATCAAGGCCCCATTGGTACCATTTGCCATCCCCGAACGGAAGTTTGACCATGTTAACATTGACCTGGTGGGCCCACTGCCCCCTTCACACGGTTTCACTTACCTCCTGACGATGGTGGACAGGACGACCCGTTGGCCTGAAGCAGTTCCGCTGACTTCCACCTCAGCTGTCGATGTGGCCCGGGCGTTCATCGGAACCTGGGTCGCCCGTTTTGGACCCCCTGCAGATCTCTCATCTGACAGGGGCGCACAGTTCACCTCCGAGATGTGGAACACGGTTGCCGAGAGCCTTGGAGTCAAACTTCACCGCACCACTGCCTACCACCCCCAGGCTAACGGGTTGTGCGAGCGGTTCCACCGCTCGATGAAAGCGGCCTTGCGCGGCAGCCTGACCGATGGGGACTGGGTCGATAAGCTACCCTGGGTCATGCTGGGACTGAGGACCGCTCCCAAAGAAGACCTTCAGTGCTCTTCAGCTGAGTTGGTTTACGGTCAAGTGCTGCGGGTGCCAGGTGATTTCATCCCAGACCCAACGACACCCTGGGCTGCATCCAGGGAGAAGTCCATCTTGCAGGGCACTGCGGGAGCGTTTGTGCCTATCCCCACATCGCGACACGGCAGGCCAGTTTCACGGGTTCCCTCCAACCTGCGCTCGGCTGGTTTTGTTTTCATTCGCCACGATGCCCACCGCGGACCATTGCGCCCTCCTTATGATGGACCGTTTAAGGTCCTGCAGCATGGCGACAAGACCATGGTCGTGGACATTGGTGGTAGGCCAGAGACTGTCTCCGTGGACAGGGTTAAGCCTGCCCACATGGATATGTCCAAGCCATTGGAACTGGCCCAAGCCCCACGGCGCGGCCGTCCTCCTGCGGCACGACCCTCCGGTCCCGTGGGTACCCACTCTGACCCTCCGCCCCCAGCAACTGTGGGCTTTCCAACTGAGTCCACAAGCTCTCACCCCCCCGCTGTTCCAACTCCTTGTACCCGCAGTGGCCGGGTCAGCGTCCCAACCAGGCACAGAGACTTTGACTATGGGTGAATTCTGGGGGGGCTTGTGTAGTGGGTTGTACATAATTCACCCACGGAACTATTGTTTAGTTGGCGAGGTCCTAGGGGGACTCTTAATTCGACCGGTTCTAGCCACTCTCGGGTGTTTGTTTTGGTTATCGCAAGTTTACATGTTATTAAAGCAGCGTCCGTTGGCACCTTTGTTTGACACTCCGCCTACGACTCCCGTCTCTGCTCGCTACACTGTCTTGAATTATGAATGTTACAAAATGATGTTACTGGGACTGAATCTTATACCTGTCCATCTCTGCCAATTTCTCCCTAAATTGATGATTTGAATTCCCCGTATTTAGCGACAATAAACATTGCAAATACAATGCGGCGCCTATTTACTCACAGCAAAACAGATGACACAAAATACAGCGACAACTTTAGCAATCTACGAGTGGGTAAGGTTGTCTTCTACGAGTGACCGAGAAGATCCGAAGGAGAGCAGAAATAGGCAAGACGATATTCCTCCAACAAAAGTCTTTTAAAAACCGGTATATAAATGGTTATACGTCGTACACAATTGGAAATGATCAAAAACGTTTAAATTATGGGGAAACCGTATCGCGTGACAGGTATGTACAGAAATTGTTTAATTGATGTTGAAAATGTCAGGAAAAAATGTTAAAACTTCATATCGTCACGTCATATTGTCAAATATAAAAAAATTGTGAATATGCTTGATGGCTGTGTTTTGCTGCTGTTGGTGTCGGTGGATTTGTTCAGACCGAGGACAATCGACTTTGGCCTGGACGGATCTATTGACACTAACAAAGATGTTATATAATGAAATTGTGAATATGTTTGATTTTTGAGAAGGTTTGTTCAAACCTCACTTTGTGTTTGCTGTTAAAAACGTAATATTGGAATATAATATTGTGAATGTGCTTAATTGCTGTTGAGATTGTCATGATTGTTTTCTGTTTTTAGTGTCAATAAATTTGTTCAAACCAAAACACAGCTGATACTAAATTACCTGAGACTCCATCTCTTACTCACACAGTTGTTTAGTTTTATTTCCCACCCTTAAAATGAACTTTGGAATAGCAAAAACGTCCATTTTGTTTGCCCAAAGGTATGACATTTGATACGGCCCCAAACTGCAGACAGAAAGTGGGTTTTTGTCCGGATCAGCTCTGCTTCTAAACGGAACACCTTCTTGTAATTGCAGTTGAATTAGAAAGTTGTATCCATAACATGTTACGGTACTTGTTACCAAGAAAGGTAATTAATTGCCTTCAAGGAAGGCGTTCCTTTGTAACAAGTTATTCCCGATACCGCTGGTGAGCTACTTTTAGAACCGGTCCGCGGGCCGCTCTTGTGCATTGTGTGTAACTGTTTCAGTATAAATATTCAGTTGTGCGGTTACTTTTGAGCTGGCCCCTCCACTGCCCGTCACCATGCCTGCCCTGCTGGAGAGACCCAAGCTTTCCAACGCAATGGCCCGAGCCCTCCACAAGCACATCATGAGGGAGCGAGAACGCAAGCGACAGGGTGAGACCCCACTTCAAGCCATAACCACGAGAACGCACATCTTTTTGCTTACTTTCAGAATACAGGCAAACGTGACATTGTGTCTACTGTCTCTTTTCTCCAGAGGAGGAAGAAGTGGATAAAATGATGGAGCAGAAGATGAAGGAGGAAGAGGAGAGGAAGAGGACCAAGGAAATCGAGGAGAGGATGTCTTTGGAGGAAACAAAGGAGCAGGTTTGGATCGACATTATCTTAACAAAAACAAATGAGGGAGAAAAGTACTAAATAGGTAATCAGTGATCAAAATGGCAATTGAAATGTACAGACGCTCCCCTACTTACTACCATTCTACTTACGTAAAACGGTAGATACGAACATTTTTTTCGGGATGTTGCTGTAACATTACATTGCTGTAAGTTAGATTTTGTATTGTTTGCACCTTTTTCAGAGTACAGCAAAGTACTGTAGTGCTTCTTTCCGCCGCTACCGGCGTGTGGCACGGTAATAGGTCACCCATGATCCACCCTGAAGAAGAAATCCGCTTCCTCTTACTAGTTTCGTGTTCTACATTCTATACTGTATCTCCAGCGTGCTAAGAACTTTCACATTTTTGTTGTTTAATATCTCGTGCATCCATTCAATATGTTTGGTGTAAAGTGTAAAGAAGAAGCGAGCCGTTTCTTTTGACATGAAAGTGGAATAAGAAAGCTTGATGCGGTTGAGAAAATGGTCGCAACGCTTTTTTCCGGCCACTTTCCACCACAGAGGAGCACCTCTCGTAGTGTAAAAGTAGTTACACTTAACTTTATTTATGTTTGTAGAGCATATTATTTTATGATATGTCTGTTCTAGACCAAAACAACTCCGGTTACTTATACAAGCATTAAACATACTTATATAAACCTTAAACATACAAAATATAGCACCGAAGAAACTTGCGAACAAATTCAACTTACGAGCGATTGTCCGGAAACTATTTTGTTCGTAAGTCGGGCAGCGTCTGTAATTTAGAAGCTGAAGGGGGGATATTGTTATCACTATTAAAGGGGCATTGTGTATTTCTCAGCGCCTCTTTAAGGTTAAAACAATTCCACTAATTTAAAAAAACAATATTGATTTAAAAAATGAACAAAAATACATGATCGAACATAAAGACGTGCACTTTTTAAAAAATATATGTCGGTTGAGGCATTTGTTTCATATTACATGAGGCTCACCTAGAGGGAGCCAACATTATTGTCTGCCACCTTGCATCGAAGTTAGGGATGTCTAACTCTGTTTGGCTCTGGGGCCAAATCAAGACTTTCTGTTCTAAGGCCCAGATCAGTAAAACATGGTCAACTCCAATTTTTAGCCAGTAGTAACAATTACATAAACACAATACATTTATTCACAAACAATCGGGAACAAATCTTTTCATGTTTGGCATAGAATGTGTTAAGTGATTTAGTTTAACAGTTGACTGATTGCAGTTTTACACCTGAACTAACTGACCACTCTATACAAACTCAAAACTGGCCTCTAGCTGCAATCAGAGAATTTGGTTTGGCATTATTAAAAAAAAATCATAACTCTTGACAACTTGTGGTAGTTTATCATGGCTCTATTAGAAGAAGAAGACGAAGAATTTACTTTTATTGTCATTCTTGTGCCCTTGCACACAGAACGAAATGTCAATACATCTGACCCGCCCAGTTAAACTGTAGCGAGCCGATGCGGCCGCAACCGAATAGGGCGCCGCCATTTTAGACCCAACTGCTGTGTTGGGAGTCATTAGGTGACCAAACCCCCCAATTCTAACTCTTAATGCCGAGCGCCAAGCAGGGAGGCAATGAGTACCAATGTTGTAAGTCTTAGGTATCACTCGGCCGAGTCTTGAACCAGCGACCTCCTAGTCTCAGAGCGGGCGCCCTACCCACAAGGCCCCCGAGCTGGTTAAATTATTTAGTCATTTTGTTGTTCAAATTTGAAAAAGCTAAAAAAAATTGTTTTAAAGCTGTAGGCGATTTTAAGGAGCGAAAAGCGGTAGTGTTGGCATGCATTTAAATGTGTTTTGTTTAGAAATGATCCCTTTTCATTCGTGATTATACTTTCTAGGGTAGGTTACTAATGTAGGCCGAATGACAAAACGTAAAACTGAAGAATAGCAAAGCTAAAAATTTGGAGTTGACATTGTTTTACTAATCTGGCCCGTCTGAGAACATCAAGTCTAGATCTGGCCCAAGAGCCAAACTGTGATTGACATCCCTGCTCTATGCCATTCGGTATAGTTTTTATCGTTTGACACATGTTGAGTCCTTCTCCATTTCTTTCCTCAGGGTAAGTATTTTATCTGCTCCCCGAGGAAGGAAACGGACAAAAAATTAGGAAGTAAGCGCATAAAGGCAGGATGTGTCTTTACCGTGCTGGGGCCATTTGAATATCTGGCCAGTGTTTCTTGTTTTTATTTGTGTTGTATAAAACAAATTAAATGTTGGGTCAGCCATTGCTTTTTGCAGATACATTTATGTTACGTTTAAAGATAATTTGGATAAATGAGATCTCTGTACCCTTGTTAAGGTGATGAAAATGGGTGAAAAGCTTCAGGGGCTTCAAGAGGAGAAACATCAGCTTTTCTTACAGCTCAAGAAAGTCCTCCATGAAGAGGAGAAAAGACGGCGCAAGGAGCAAAGGTGGGCACGGCTTAATTTTGTAGAATTGATTTTGTGTTACAAGGACCCGACACGTCATTTGTCGATTTCTTTATCAGCGACATCACAACGTTAGCGTCTGCCAGTTACCAGGCCAGTCTACCAATGCACGCGGGCCAGCACCTTCTTAACATTCAGGGTAAGTTGCAACCTGGATATCCCAAAACAAACAAGGAAAACAAATTCCTTAGTGATGCAGAATTTCTCATCCTGTTTAACAGGCAGTCCCGTTGGCCACAGTCGACCTGGCGCGTTGCTCGCCGACCGGAGCAAGCAGCTTTTCCAAAGCGCTGTTCTTCCTGTAAGTAGCTGCCAGTCAGTCATACTTGGATCACTTCGAACCAGTTAGGGACAAACACGCCTGGCTATGGACCCACTCACAAAAGCGGGCTTTTTTCAAAAATTAAGCGATATTCATCCCCTATTCAATCTTTGGGTATGCTTACAGTGAGAATAAAAAGTATTTGATCCCTTGCAGATTTTGTGATGATTCTATTCTTTGAAAGATATGCATTCTAACATTGAGAGACAAAACTTCAAAAAGAAAATTCAGTAATCAGCTTTAAATAATATATTTTACTTAATTTGTATATTATTGAGGGAAATAAGTATGGTATCCTGCTAGCCAAAAGCACTTATTACTTGGTGTTAAAACCATTGTTTGCACAGCATTAAAGACTTTAGTGGTAGTTAACCACCAAGTTGGCACAGATGCCAAAGGATGTTTTGTCCCACTCTTCTTTGCAGATCCTCTCTAAATCATTAAGGTTGGTGCGCTGTTGCTTGCCTACTCTGAACTTCCGCTTCCTCCATAGATTTTCAATTAGATTAGTCCCATCCCCAGTGAGAGTGCTTTTTCAACTATGTGGCCCCTAAGCTAAAATGAGTTTGACACCCCTGCTTTATGCACTGTGTTGTGTAAATTACACATGACTACAAGCTAGATTAGCCAGGTTCGAAGGGATTTTGAATCTGTTTTACTTGTTAAAAACAGACACGCCACTATCAAGCGCCCTCGTTCAGTTCCAGTGCAGCGGAGCATGGGCAGTTCAGTGGGTCCCAGGGGGTCCACGAGTCTTACGGGGTGGCACAGGCCCAGCATCCTGCCACTTATGCCCCAGGACCGTCCGTACCCGTCAGCTTCGCCGGCTCTCAGATCAGAGGTACCGCGACGGATGGGGAGTTGGAACGCCTTTTGAATTGTTCGAATTTTTGGGGAAAATCTCTCTTCTCTTCTCTTTAGGAGCGTCCGCTTTTCAAGCCATGCAATATCTGCCACACCCGCAGCCTGGATTCCCAGTCCACGGTCATTTCACCTCCCAGGCTGGTCAGTTTGAAACTTTGTAACTTGTATGATGGGATGAGTACCGTAAATTCCGGACTACAAGCCGCCACTTTTTTACGACACCACGGGCATGAACTACGGTGCAATTCATTCTCTTTTTTCGTGCTGCTCCCAACCACCAGCACAGTAGACCAGTAAAACGTATGAGTTATTCACAGAGACCCATTTAAATTCTATGATCAATCACGACTTCATTATTGTAAATCATTCACTTGTTCTCACCCTCATCAACATAGAGAACACGAGAACAAAAGCGTGTGATCGGCGTTAAGTTAAAAGCGATCACTCTGGCAGTTATAAAAGAAGATTGAGCTGCCACCCAGAAATTTGGCATAAATGAATCAATAGAGAGAAGGTGGAGGCGCCAGAAGGAAGAACTATTCCTATAATACATGACGGGAGCAAAAAGGGGGAGTTGACAGGTTGCTATTCAATATTGACTACATACTCCCAAATCAAGTACAATTTATACACTCAAAATGAACACCAGTCAAATGTATCAATAAAAAATGCTTCTGTTCTCTCTCCGTACCATTGGAATTATGCTGTAGTCGCGAAGGTTCCTTTCGTCCTATGAACCACAATTGACACCAACACAAAAAACAAGTATGTGTTGCAATCTGGCCTTATTCTCCACAGTATGGTAGCCCTGGCGTTGTCGTCTAGAAATAGAAGTCTTCCATTTTATGTCAAGCAGCACTTATTTGTGTTTTCTTAAGACATAGTTGGAAATATGTGCTTGTTTTCGTAATCGCTCCGGTAGTCTCCATCTTGAATGGTCCCGTGATCAGTGTGGCGTAAAGAACTTGCAGTAGAGCTAAAAACTGCTTCTGGTGTGCAGGTGTATGGCGTTGTTGGTGTTCTACAGCCAAATTCCCTACGCAGTTGGCGCTGGGCTTTAGCCTGCGGCTTAAAATCTGGTCAAATCAGATTTATTTGTATAACCCCTAATCACAAAAAGTCTGAAAGGACCGCACAGGTTACAATTACACCATCCCCTTATCTTAAACCAACATGCAGGCGAGGAAAAACTCGAAACATCAGCGCGGGGAAAATAAACCTTGACAAGGGGCCCCACAAGTGGTAATTCCCCTTCCCCTTGCGGTTGTACACAGACAAAATCAAGTTTTGTTCCCAAATTCGAGCATGAAGCTTTTATGGTGCACCCTGTGGTCCTGAATTTACAGTAATGGATGTGACTTCGTGTTGGGTGTCAGGTTACATGCCAGGTGGGGGAATCCCTCTCCAGAAGCAGCTGGAACATGCCAATCAGCAGTCGGGCTTTACTGATGCGGTAAGTGTTTGCATTTCAGTAAGGGTGGCCCGCTCAATTTATAACCCAACTTGTTCCCGAAGGGTACCCTGAGGCCCATGCACCCGTCCGCTATGCATCCATCTGCTCAAGGCTTGATGGCCACCCCATCCATGGCTGTCCAGATTCCCACAGCAAAGGTGAATCCCCATCAGCGTGTCGTCCACTTGGCTTATTCCGTGACATGACACACTCCATGTAACCAACCCTCTTCTGTTGCCGCCCAGGCCGCATTCCAGAGCTCAACGCAGCCTGCTCCCCGTCACAGTTTCTTACCCCATGCCCAGAGTGGCCAAAGGTTTTACCACCACGCTAAGTGACTCTTTCCAGTTCTTGGATTTTTCCAACTCTTATGATGGGATCCGTTTCACAAAAGCCATTTAGGGAAACGCTAAAAGGCCTGTTTACAAAAGCATCGTATCAGTGTCTGTAGCTGCATTTCCCTTTCAACCTTTTTGCAAAAGAGAAGCGGCATTTGCAACGTTTCAATAAATGAGAATCTCAAAAGGAAGTGTTTCCATTGAAGGATGTTTGACTTTTTTTATGGACTAATACCAACAAAGTAGTTATAGTACTACCATACTTTCTAAAAACTCTGTGAGGTGTGTGCTGATTGCATATGTTGCCATTTTATTTTTTTAGGTTTGCGTTTAGCTTCTTCCCATTAACATTGCGTGCACCAACCAAAGTCAGTCACGGTAAACAACGAAAGTACGACTTAGGAAGGGCTGACAAAGGATGGCCGTGCAAACGGGCTTCAGGCAACAAATCGACACCGAAGGGACCCAAGGCTCCTCTGCGCTTACACGCTGGAATATAACAGCATGATTGGGAAGGAGACGTGGGAATCGGTTGTAGCAGGAGAACGCCACTTGGGGAGCTGAGTGCCACTGGACTTGTAGGTTTGATGAGTGGTAAGATTGTTTGAGGAAATACCAGGGTCAAAATGAATTGGAACGTGTAACATGTACTATATCTCTAGCACGCTAAGAGCTTTGACATTTTTATTGTTTAATATCTTGTTCAAACATTCAATTTGGTTGGTGTAAAGAAGAGGCAGGCAATTTCTTTTAAAACGAAAGTGGAATAAGAAAGCTTGATGCGGTTGAGAAAATGCTCAGAACGCTTTTTTTCAGCCACTTTCTACCAAGGAGGAGGTCTTGAAGCTCATCTTCCAAAAGTGAGTTAAACTTAACTTTATTCATCTTTATTGAGCATATTATTTTATGAAATGTTTATTTTTTAGTACAAAACTGGTTACTTGCCTTAATAATACTTATATAAACCTTAAACATATCAAATATAGCACTGAAGCAACTTAGGAACAAATTCAACTTACGAACGATCGTCCGGAACATATCTTGTTTGTAAGTAGGGCAGCGTCTGTAGTCGCAAAATGTATTATTATGCCTATACATGTAATTTTAGAATCAACCTAAATTCGTTTTTGTATCAGGATTTAAAGTGACACATTTCAATGACAATTCAAATGAATGACAAGAAGCTTCATCAAATAGGCAAAGAAAACAATTCCTATGTTTTCCAATCCAGGGTATTACGGGTTTCCCTAAATTCATGAGTGCACAGTCAAGATCAAAGGAATAATCCAATTCCTACCGTGACCTAGATGCAGAGATCGATGATGAATCAGATCCTGGTTTGTACCTTGGTCTGGAGTAGCTTGCCACTTGGATCAACTAAATGTTCAATCATCCAAGGGGATGGAGGAATATATGAAATACTACAGTAGTATATAATATTACACACCACTTTATCCATGATACTCACTGATGATGACAGACAAAAAGATTTCTCTCTTTGTTCCTCTTTGTCTTTCTGTGTCTTTTTACCTTTTGCTCTCTTCCATTTTTCCTTCTCTCTCTTTCTCTATTTTCTCTCCTCTATTTATTTCAGGATTTCTTTATCTTTTTTTTTCCCCCTCTCTCACTATTTCTCTTTTTATCTTGTTTCTCACGTTCTATCCCCGACTCTTTCTCTCTTTTCCCTATTTTACTCTCTTTTTCACTCCAACCTACAATTTCGGCCCCCGAGAGAATGTTTTGTGCATCGTGTGGCCCCCGAGTTAAAATGGGTTTGACACCCATGCTCTGATAAATAAGTTGTTTCAAAATACAAGGCCAATACAGTACAGTTGGTTGGTTGGTTGGATCCCTTAACCACTAGGATCGTAGAGGCACCTTTCCTTGTGGTGTGCTTGGGCAGGTACAGCCTGGTTGCATCCTTGTCTCTCCAGGCCAACATATGTTTTCACCCAGGCTCGAGTTGAGGACCACTCCGAGTTCTACCTGGCAACTGGTGCGTAAACGTGAATCCCTGCATGCTGTTCATGTCCCCTTCCTGCTTTGTGAACAGTCTATTGTATGGTACCTTTGTGAAGAGTTATCATTCACAATGGACCCCACGCAGAAGAGTAAGTTTTTATTTTAACTTTTAAGATAACATCTAAAATTTTGGTGTTTGATATTTTCAAATAAATCCTCCATTTCTAGATACGGTACAATACATTCTTTTTTTACAAATCAGTTTTCTTAACAAAACACCAGCATTTAGCACACTTTTACCATAAATTGTACTTGATGTTGATGTGTAGTTTAATTCTTAATATTTCCAATGATGGAAGGGGCCATCAAAAACATAAATCTCCAAATCAGTGTTCTTTTCTTCATTCTACTACAATATCAAGTTTTAACCTTGACAGTTACAACATTTGAATAACGTGTTACAGTACTCGTTACCGAGAAAATTAATTGCCTTCCAAGAATGTGGTCCTTTTGTAAAGCTTAAGACCCCACACTAACCAAAGGCCATATGTTTTCGACCTCGTACTAAGCAGTAAATGAGTTGAAACGAAACAAGAACTCAAGTTGTTAACCTGTTTTTATTGAATTTCCTGCCTTCGGAAAAGAAACACGAGGAAAACAACATGGCCGCAGGAAGAGAGCTTTGTGTGCAGCAAGCTTTCGTTATTTTTGCAATGAAGCCCATCAAAAAACGGGAACGAGTTAAAAAAAGGAAATAAAAATAGAGTAGCATCACTGCTACTTTAAACCTCTATCATCTGAAACCTCCTTTTTTGTGTTTTAGTGGATATTCCCAATTGCACAGAGTACATTTAATCTCAAACACGCATTATATACAAAAACAATAAAAAATAGAAACAAGTGCTCAAAAGTATATAGAGGGAGAGCTATGAAAAAGAACTTATAAAAGGAGAATGGCAACATTTTCTCCTTTTTCCCCCCATCACTGTCTGCAACACAACTGCAAGGGAAAACACAGTTGGTAACATACCGTATTTCCCGGACTATAAGGTGCACCGAAAAACCCCAAACAAGCCAGAATTTGCATCATGAATTGCTGACTGCTGCATAATAATGGTGGTGGTAACGGGGATGGAACCCGTATGACGGCGGTGTGAGCAACGAATCCTGACCACTATTCCACTACGGACGTAGATGATGTGAAACAAGGCAATATTTTGTATCTCGTCACACTATTTTTAGTCACGGTACCAGAAACAAATGTGAGAGAAATGAGAAAATTTGTATAAATTAAGCATTGCAACTTACAAACGTTGAATTTGTGCGGCAAAGCATTCATATCCTTCGGGATGACCAAATGACTTCCCACCATCTCTTCATTCAATTCAGAATCTTGCGCGCTTCGTAAAGATTTTGCGAGTCAGCGACACATTACTGTATTTCAGTGGTCCCCAACCTTTTGTATCACAAAATGGTTTAATGTCCGACACAGTGACACACCCTTTACTCATGGACAAATTCAAGAACTTTTTAAGTACTTTCAAAGCCAAATTTTCTAATTTCTTCACCTGTCCTCCTGAGCCCAACGCGTTGGAGGCGATGACGCTTCACGTGACAACACCAAACTAATGCGAGCTGTCGTTAGTCACGAGGCAAATAGAAACGCAATGGCAAAGCAAAGCCACCAGAGCAGGTGTGTCAGCATCATTTTTAAGCAGAATCCGTTTATTTTTCTATCGAGTCAAGACTGCTGGTGGCATTGCGGGTAGGGCGTCCGCCCCGAGACTGGGAGGTTGCTATGGCCCCTGAGATATATCAGTTATTACGTTTTATAATCTTCAAACAGTTCACTGGAGACCCTAAAACCAAATAAGGGTAAAATTCTGTACCCTTTATCGTATATAAGGCTTTGTATATGAAAATAATATAACCAAAGCTTAATTTTGGGGTGTGCGCCTTGTCATCTAGTGCACTTTATAGCATGGAAAATGCGTTAATTGAAATGCTAACAGATGCCATTAACCTTGCTAATGTTTATTTCCCCAAAGCTTTGATGCCGATGGCAGCCTCTTCATCCATTGCATAAAGTACAGTCACCTGAAAGACAAAACGATGATTACATGAGGACAGATTTGTTGCTTGATGCAATTTTGGACTGAGAACTTCCTTTTTGGCCCCCCGTCCTTAACAGAGATGCTGCACGATTCGCCTGTGAATCCCCCGTTCCATCTTGCCCTCGCTCTTGGACAAGAGCCCTCGGAATTGATCTCCTCTACATGGGAAAGATCTCATCCATGACCCTGATAGAACACGCAGCCCCTTTGTCTACGAATCATGGTCCCCGCCTGGGAAGTTCTTATCTTCATTCCAGGTGCATCACACTCAGGTGTGATTTATCAAGTCTAAATTGGGATTATTTTCCTGCTTTGACAATATTTTGAAATTTCCTTTTTTTGTTCTTGTATGTACTCTCTCTAATCCCTTTGACTCGTTCCTTCCGTCACGTGAGCCCTCCCCTCTGGTCAGCAAACAAATTAGCGTAGCATCAGAGAAGAAACCAAGCATATTGACCAATCAACCAATTAAAAGCGAGAGAGGACAAAAAAAGCGTTCAAGAGACCACACCATGGTGTCTGCGACCTTTTAGAAAATGAGATCTTAAAGTTACTTGGATCAACTTTGCATTTATATATGTATATATATACACACTATTTTATTTCTAATAATACAAGTTGATGAGAGCGTGGTGGTGGTATGGAAAACACCTATTTGAATTTCTGCAGTTGAGTGAATACTGACCGAGATCTCTTCCCCGGCTTCATTTTTGCTCTCTATCTCTTTGCCCAAGTCGCCGTCTGGGATTTTCAGGTCCTCTCGTACCTCCCCGCTGTCCTGGAGCAGGGAAAGGTAGCCGTCTTGGATCCCAATCAGCTAGGAGACCAGAAAAGGTGAGTTGTGCATATTTGATCTGCTATTAACAAGTGTTTGCATAGTCTTACTTGGTAGTCAACCCTCTTGATGTTAGGAACATCCATGTTGTGAGTGGAAGGACAGATATCTTCATATTTCTTTCCGGAGAAGATGTCGATGCCAACGAGGTGGACCTGAGGAAGTGAGATAAAAAAAACTATTTAAGCTTTACATGCCAACTGCAGGACTGGCCTGGGAAACACTACCTTATTTTTCCCACTATAAGGCGCACTCATAGTCCAGAAAATATTGGGAACTACCTTGGCATGGCCGTGTTTGCCAGTCTTGGAGGTGGACATCTCCATAATCTTGCAGGGACGACCTTTGAGCACAACATGGCCGTTTTTGCGCAGGGCGGAGCACTGCATGGGGTACGTGGCCGATGCGCCCGCATCGCCCGTCTGGAAGTCCAACTCGGCATCCGCCATCTCTGCTGTAGAATCACAGGGTTTTGTGATATATATCGTGCATTGTGTTCTGCTTTCTGACTGGCAAGATATTCGCCCCGCCCCTTTTCAGGCTGTGCGTCTATAAAGTTGAAGTTGTACATGTACATATAACAGCTTGATGTAGGTTACATTGGTTGGTTGGTTCAATCCCTTAACCACTAGGGTGGTGGGGACTCCATTTCTTGTGCTGTGTCTTGGGCAAGTACAGCCAGGGGGTGCCCATCCCTCTCCAGGCCAACATATGTTATCAACCGGTCTCGAACCGAATGCCAACCACTGCACTATGTAAAGATGTTTCAATTTTTTCTGAAAGCTTTCTATCGCCAACAAGGTTTGACTCGTCTACATGCAAAAGCACATGGGTGAAACCCACGCCCCATGGGCCAAATGTAGGCCGCCACATGATTTTATGCGGCTCACAAGCAGTGCTCCCTCTAAGCTGCGCGCGTGCGCAATCGCGCACTGCCCGCACATTCTCAGCGCACAAGAAAATCTATCCAGCGCAATGTTCCCTCTAAGCTGCGTGTGTGCATAATTGTGCACTACCCAGAGCTTTTCCGCGCACAAGAAAATCTAGCCAGCTCACAAAAATCAGCGCTCAACATTGCTAATTAAGAAGCGAATTGAGTCAAAGTTACAGTGCATGAAGGTAAAAATACACGGGTTCCCCTGACGCTGTTTTCTGTCTACTTGCAACTCCGAGAGCCAAGAAGTCTGCAGGCTCGAGAGCGTTCTCCATCCGGGCCCCGGTGTTATGGAACGCCCTGCCTCCGGAGATAAGATCTGCAACCTCAACGGAAGTTTTTAAATCGAGGCTTAAGACACACTTCTATTCCACAGCTTATGATTGATGCCCAAATCATATTCTGTATTGTCCTGTCTTTTTCCGACTACCTGCCTGGTGGTGATACGAAGGAGAAGGACGATTTTAGATGAGTCAGCGGAAGAGCGTCTGGCCTGAAGCATGTCAACCCCTGCATTTACCAGCTGGCAGAGATGGGAAACTGCGTCGTGGCCGTCATAGACTTTCTGGACTACTTTACAGGCTAGGGACGTCGTTGGTGTCATGCTCTTTCCGGACATTTTCAACATCTTACCTAGTGTTTACTATTCTGTGTACAGTAATGCTAATTGTGATTCACCCTGGTCAATCCTGGAAGGGGGATTACCACATGTGAGGTCCTTTCTCAAGGTTTCTCTTTTTTCCTCACACTGAGGTTTTTGAGTTGTTCCTTGCCCGCATGCTGGTTTAAGATCAGGTAATTGTGCAATTTTGTAATTGTAATCCTGTGCAGTCCTTTAAGACATTTTTGTGATTAAGGGCTATATAAATAAATTTGACTTGACATGTATGCTTTAGATCAGGGGATGGTGTAATAATAGTCTGTAGTTTGCAATGGTCTGTGCAGCCTTTTGAGACATTTTGCGATTGAGGGCTATACAAATAAACATTACTTGACAAGTGGGTACAACTCAAGTTTCTGATGTCCTAAACCTAGTCCAACCATGATATGCCAGGGTTGCACGTCCCACGTCAGTGGAACGGTCGCATCTTCAACATCCTCCCGTCACCGCAGGACAACAAAAATATTCCAGACTCTTGGATGCAAATGTTGGCCCGCTATCCGAGCTGCCGCGAGCTAAGCTACAGCTGTCATGACTAAGGCATTACCTGATGCTACAACTCTCATTCCCTCATCGTTGTACTTCACGTCAGCCGCTTTACTTTTCGAAATTCACCAGTTCACCTTTCAAAGTTTGCTGAAAATGTAAACGTCCGGGAAAGAGTTTTTGATGTCGATCTTTATTTATCTTAATGTTAGGTGTGGAGACTACGTTGGGGAGGATGGATGCACTCCGGCTTGTTTCTTAAGCGAATGCAATTATTTGTTCTGCTTTATTGTAAGTTTTATGTGATAAGTTTGGATCCGTTACTCACCCTTTTTGGACAAAGAATCTCGTGTGTGGCTTGCCTCGAAGTCTCCCTGCGGGGTGGCCTCGTCGTCCACTTGCGCTCACTCGTCTGGCAGGCAAGCTGTTCGTTTTTAGTCTTTCATCTCAGTTTCGGGTGGGCTTTGTTGTCTTTGATGAGCACGCCGGTGCGCCTTTTTTCGCCTCTCAGCTCAACCAGCGACAAAAGTCAGAGCACACGCCCGCCGAACCGTTCTGGTTTTTAGTTGGCGTACGAGGGAGGCCCTGGTCCGTCCCACAACCCTGCCACCTCCCAGCTGACTGTCTTGTAAAGGAAGTGGATCTGAACGTCCGCTTTTGACCTACAAAATAAAAGTCCATTTGTTTTGACAGGTAGTGTACAGAGCAGTCGGGCACGTTAATGAGTTAGAATTACTCAGGGTTGGGTAGGGTTATTTTAACAGGATTACTTTCAATTACTTTTGGATTACTCCAATACCAAATGTGCTAATAAAAGACAAAAGAAACTAAATATGAATAAAATTATGACTCACAACACGTGGTAAGCGTTCTCTCCTGGCTTTGATCTCTTTGCTCTCCGTCAAAACTAACGTAAAATGCGACAGAAACAAAATGAAAATAAATCCAAACAGCTTGCCAACATCATTTTTGCCGTACCATGTATTCCGTTACTCCCCAAGCCTGCACAAAATTTAACAATTTTATTCATTCATCTAGTTTCTTTTGTCTTTTATTAGCATATTTGGTATTGGAGTAATCCAAAAGTAATCCAGTTAAAGTAACCCTACCCAACCCTGCTCACCATTTCTTCCAAAAAGAAACTGAGCTAGGAACTGAGTTACTTTCTATTAAAAGTATCTAGGGTAAGCATCGATTTCCGTTGCTTTCAAAATAAGTTCTATGTCAAAGAAATTTCCATTGTAGTAGTCATGTAAATTGAATAGCGAAGAACAGATAGGTAATTGTGTTATAGAACCTTTCATGTATTTTTGCCCAGTATTCAAAACAAGTTGTTGTTTTTTTACTGGAGGAGTATTTTTTTACCACTAGGAGGCACTAAATATTATACAATGTCACTTTAAATGGAAAACTCTTCATTTAAATCATTAGTGCATGTGTTTCTTTCTATCTTATTAAAATGATTTTATTACCAAGACTCAAAGGTTTAAGTCAAGTCATGTTTATTTGTGACGCCCTTAATCACAAGGAGTCTCAAAGGGCTGCACAGACCACAGACTATTATTACACCATCCCTTAATCTAAAACCTACATGAGGAAAAAAATAAAAAACCTCAACATGAAGAAAACGAAGAAACCTTGAGAAGGCACTGCACATGAGGTAATCCCCCTTCCAGGATGACCAGGCTGCAATGGATGTTGAGAAATGTAAAATAATTTTACGCCACTCGAGACTCCCCTGAAAGAAGCTGACTTGTTAGGCCGCCATCTTACTACTACGAAAGCCCAAATGACCAATTTGTGAAGGTAACTCATCCCGGTGGTGCTATCCCAAAACTTACTCAAGTAAATATAACAGATTAAATCTAACTCGATACTACCCACCTCTGGTGATGGCCCTTGTGAAAAAAACTATTTCTGAGCTGTTTGTCCTTGATTTGAGGGACCACTAGCGCCTACCAGAGGGGAACAGGTCAAAAAGAGGTGGGAAGAGTCTTTTATAATGTTGATGGATCTTCTACGGCACAGGTGTCAAAGAGGCGGCCCGCGGGCCAGATCAGGCCCACTAAGGGATTGAATCCGGCCCGCCAGACAGCAATCGGAGAAGCGCAAGAGAAAAACAAGCTGCAGGTTGAAATATGTCCACTTGATGTTGCCAAAGCCAGGTGCCTCCAACAAAGACACTCTACTTGTATTTATTTCTCTCTCTCTCTTTCTTTTTCACCCCTTTTCTCCCTCTCTTTCTCTCTCTCTCTCTCTCTCTCTCTCTCTTTCTCTTTCTCTTTCTTTTCCACCCCTTTTCTCCCATTCTGTCTCTGTCTCTTTCACTCTCTGTGTCTCTCTTTTTCTCTTCCTTTGTTGCTCTTTGTCTCTCTGTGTCTTTGAACCTCTTTTGCTCTAACTTCCCTTTTTTCCTTTTCTCTCTTACTCTCTTCCTACCCTTTGTGCTTTCTTTTCTCATTTCTCTTTATCTGTCTTTCTATTTCTCTTTGGATTTCTTTATTCCTCTCCTTTTCTTCCCCCCTCTCATGACTCTTTTTATCTCTTTTGTTTCTCACACTCTCTCCCGCTCTCTCTTTCTCTTTTTTTCTCCCACCCTCTCTCTTTTTCCCCCTCCCTCTTTCTCTTATATCTTTATCTCTTTTTTCCACCCCTTTTCTCACTATTCCTCTTTTTATCTCTTTTGTTTCTCACACTCTCTCCCGCTCTCTCTTTCTCTTTTTTTCTCCCACCCTCTCTCTTTTTCCCCCTCCCTCTTTCTCTTATATCTTTATCTCTTTTTTCCACCCTTTTTCTCACTATTCCTCTTTTTATCTCTTTTGTTTCTCACACTCTCTACCTCTCTCTTTTTATTTCTTTGTCCCACCCTCTCTCTTTTTCCCCTCCCTCTTTCTCTTATTTCCTTATCTCTTTTTTCCACCCCTTTTCTCGCTATTCCTCTTTTTATCTTTTTTGTTTCTCACGCTCTCTCCCTTTTTTCTTTCTTTGTCCCACCCTCTCTCCTTTTCCCTCCCTCTTTCTCTCATTTATTTATCTCTTTTTCTTTCTCTTGAATCTACTAGTCCGGCCCCCGACAGAATGTTTGTTCTATCGTGTGGCCCCCGAGTTAAAATGACTTTGACACCCCTGTTCTACGGAATCACAAGTTGCCAATGCCCTCCAGATTGGGCCGAGAGCAGCCGATGATCTACTGGGCTGTGGCGATTACTCTCTGTATGTTTTTCCTGTCCGCTACTATGCTCCCAGCATATGACACAGTAACAGCGTATGCCAGAATGCTTAAGTAACTCAAGTGTCGTTACTACAATATTGTATACCTGTTAACCTATACACTTCCCCCGTATTCTTTTCAATTTTTTTACCATTTCAAATTGTATACAGCCCTTTACAGCCTACATTATCCACGGATCACTACAAGATGCGAGCGCGTTGTTGACCCAAAACAGCTGGAGTAGGAGTACCACAACACAGTGGAACCTCGGTTCTCGACCATAATCCGTTCCAGAACCCTGTTCGAAAACCGATTTGTTCGATCACCGAAAATCGTTTTTCCTATTAAAAGTAATGTAAAATCGTTTTAATCCGTTCCAACACCCTGAATGTTTACCATGAACGTAAACATGAAGCTAACCCAGGCTAATCGTACGTTCGCGTTAGCGTAATCTTCCGTACGAAAGATTACGCTAACATGACTGTGTAAAAATAAAAAAATCAGGTCGTTTATACGCCATTTAGCACCCGGGTCTCCACAACAAGTGGTGAGCGGTTAAAGGATAAAGAAAAGAATTATGAATAGGATTTCTTACCTTTGTGGTGGTCTGCAGAAGCCATGCTCTATTCCCTCAAAAGAAGGGAAACTCGCACACCTTCATTTTGCTATTATTTCTTTCTTAAATGCAATAGTTGTACGCACTAATCTTCTTTTTTCACCTGTAGCAACTTTGCTGCTTGCACCGACCTTCTTCGGAGGCATAATTAGGGGCTAAAACACTCCGTTCACCGATATTAAAAGCGAAAGCGAAAAGAAGTGCGCGCGCACGTCATAACAGTTCTTCACGAGGGGTGGGGGCAATCTACACGATCTACACCTGTACGCCGCTCAGCATCGCACCCTAGCGTACCGGCGTTCGAACTCCAATTTTTTAAACGAAAAGCGAAGCAAGAATTTCTCGACATTTTTGGTCGAGAACCGATTTGTTCGAACTGAAAGGCGTTCGAAAACTGAGGTTCCACTGTAGTTTGAAAAGAGTTGTCAGGCACATCACCTTCACCAGAGGGCACCATCCAGGTGGTGCGGAGCTGTGCACACCTCCGCCCAATATCCCCACACCTGATATTTTCCCTGACCCTTTATAATGACTGTTTGGACCACACGCAGGGTCGGGTCATTGCCCTTTCCATGCTATTTCCTACCTGTTATCATGACCGGTTTGGTATTTGTTGTCTCCGGATTTTACTTAAGAATACCATGCTCTGTTGAGCACACCTGCCTCCATTCTGGCTTCCCTGCATTGGGTCCACTCTCCGCAAACGTAACAGGAGCGAGAGAAGGTTTTTTAGGTTGTGAAGGATTTTCTACATTTGAGTATAAAGGATTTTATATGATCAAATACAAATTACATTTAATGCAAAAGATATTCACTGGCTGGGCTGTGGGGCGAGGTCAGGGCACCCTAGTAGAAAATGTTGTTTACAGGAACGGCGGGAACGGGACGAAGGGCTGATAAGATATTCAGCACATCCAGACGCAGAGGGGCCCTGATGACGTAGAAATACTCGGTGTTGTTTTGAACATTCCAGACATCGCGCCCATGGGAGGAGTCGGCACGCCATTGTGCGGGGAGAAGATGGCCAATAAGAAGAAAGCTACAGGACTTCAGAAGAAGGCTTCCCTGAGACTCCAACAACACTAATTCGGCCGTTTACGTTGGAGTTCACTTAGTTAAATAGTTAATGAAATTAAATCTGCCCCCCGTGTAGAAATGACAGCTTTCTTGTTTCTTTTCTTGTTTCTTTTCCATCAAGAAACGAGCGCGCATAAATCGTTGGGTGAATGTAGGTTGTGTTAGGTTAATGGAGTCAGATAACTAATTTGAACAATATGGTAAACGGTACATTTTGATATTTAATTCCCAACAGTTGAGTCTCGCATTTAGAGTCGCAATATACAAAAACAACCTACACAGCTGTTGTTTGTACGGGGTACACAAATCCCAATTTTAATGAACACATTTTGTTTGCAATTCCAAAGGAAACCCGCCTTTTCAAAAGCACTGAAGGATCCACCTGTGGGCGCAAGTCGTTAAAATAACTGACTGGACCTAGGACATCATTAGGAATATCATTGTATTTTTCATTTTATCCTACATAGTCTGTATTTTTGTGGGTAAATATATGCTGCGTTATGTTGCGAGGTTTATTATCGCTTACTAAGGGGAATTGCTATCAGTAATAAGGGCAGCAATTGGCTGAGGTTGGCAGGTATGTAGCCACTCACCACTGAGCCGTTTCAAATTAAATGATTAAATTATTAATGTTGATTAATAAAAGTGTATTTATGATACAACTCGAATAGATTGTTCTCAGCTCAGGGATGCTGCTGGAAATGTGAATTTCCCTTCGGGGATGAACAAAGTATCTATCTATCTATCTATCTATCTATCTATCTATCTATCTATCTATCTATCTATCTATCTATCTATCTATCTATCTATCTATCTATCTATCTATCTATCTATCTATCTATCTATCTATCTATCTATCTATCTATCTATCTATCTATCTATCTATCTATCTATCTATCTATCTATCTATCTATCTATGAAAAGCACGTTACACATAAAAACAGTACACTAGAAAAGCAACTTCTCTCCGCGTTTTGATTGGCTGAGGTGGATATCATTCAATTTGGCCTCGACGAATGAGAGCGTAGCACCTGCTTTTAACGATCCGCCTTTCGTTGGGCACACTATCCCAGAGCAAAGGACCGCGTTTTTAACAAAATGGCGAAAAACGACAGAAAACTTCCGTCCCATTCGAATTGCGGCTCGCATACGTATTCTACTAACGTCTGATAATGACACAGAACCGACAAGGCGACGACTTTAGAGGAAATTTCGACTAGCGGTGATGTTATGTATCCGAGGAATCCCTCTTGAACCTGCTTCACAAAGAGCGTGAAGAAGGCCCACCCTGGTTTTTGTTTTCAATTCGCTCCATTTACATTTTGTTTCTTTTCTCTTTTTTTATTTTGTTTTCGCTCGACCAGCCGATGATGAGCAAACATGTCAGGAAATCACTACAAAGGCCACGAAGTCAGCTGCTGCATCAAATACTTCATTTTTGGATTCAACATCCTCTTCTGGGTAAGCCGACGCATTCACATCTGTTCCGTTTTATTTCGGGATTAATCCTAAATCATTCCCGAGGCGCATTTTGCACGGGGAAATAAGGGAATCGAACCCTGCTGGTGCAATACCAAAAGCTGGGTGACAGTTGCTAATCGGCTTGTTGATGCCCTTCTCTTTCGGCAAAGACGTCAGGCGCAAGTTTTGTCCAGAGCTGCAAGGCACTTGAGACAATATTATTTCTCTTCCATTTAGTCATATTTTATCCCCAGTTACACTTACTTCTGCAGGGTTTGTACGGGTGCTTGAAATCCTCGAAAAGCTTGAATTCTAATGTTGTTTTCAATCTTTGAAAAGTAATGTGATTCTGGGTGAAGTGCGTTTTAATGTCAAGTCATGTTTTTTTTGTTTCGACCTTAATTACGAGAAGTATCAAAGGGCTGTACAGACTACCATTACACCATCAATAATAATATTAATTACACTAAAAAGGAAAAAACTAGGAAACCTACACAAATATTACTACGGTGATACTATAATACATAAATACTACTACAGAAATATTATATAACAACTTAAAAATACTGCAAAAATACTACTACGGATATACTACAAAACTACAAATGAAATATTACAAAAATACTGCTACGAAAATACTACAAAACTTCTAATAAAATACTACAATTATACTGCTATGGAAATACTACAAAATTACTACAGAAAAACTACAAAAATACTACTTCAGTATTAGTATTAAACAAAAATATTACTAGAGAAATATTCCAAAATTACTAAAGAAATAGTTCAAAAATATGACAAAAATAATACAAAAATCCCCCTAGAGTATTACTATGATACTAAAATATAAGTACACACATGAAGCTGCAAGACACTTGAGACTATATTAATTATCTTCCATTTATTCATATTTTATCCCCTCTACCCCAGTTACACTTACCTCTATCAACAGGGTTTGTACGGGTGCTTGAAATCCTCAAAAAAGCCTGAATTTTAATGTTGTTTTCAAGCATTGAAGAGTGATGGGATTCTGGGTGAAGTGCGTTTTAATGTCAAGTCATGTTTTTTTGTTTAGACCTTAATTACGAGAAGTACGTAAGGGCTGTACAGACTACCATTACACCATCAATAACAATATTTATTACACCAAAAAGGGAAAGACCTAGAAAACCTAATAAAATATTAATACAGTGATACTATAATTCAAAAATACTACTACAGAAATATTATATAACAACTGAAAAAATACTGCAAAAATACTACAAAACTACCAATGAAATATTACAAAAATACTGATACGAAAATACTACAAAACTTCTAAAAGGGGCGGCAGTGGCTCAGGAGGTAGAGCGCTCGTCTTGGGATCAAGAGATCGCAGTTCGAATCCCGGCTCCTCCGTGTTACATGTCGAAGTGTCCTTGGGTAAGACACTGAACCCCTAATGCCCCCAACAAGCAGGTTAGCGCCTTACATGGCTGCACGGCCGCTATTGGGAAATGTGAAGCACACTGTAAAGCACTTTGGGAAGTCTTGACTTGAAATGCGCTACATAAATGCAGACCATTTCATCATTTCATTTCATAATAAAATACTACAAATATACTGCAATGGAAATACTACAAAATTACTACAGAAACACTACAAAAATACTACTTCAGTATTAGTATCAAACAAAAATATTACTAGAGAAATATTCCAAAATCACTGAAGAAATAGTACAGAAATACTACAAAAATCCCCCTAGAGTAATACTATGATACAAAAATATAAGTACACACATGAAGCTGCAAGACACTTGAGACAATATTAATTATCTTCTATTTATTCATATTTTATCCCCTCTACCCAGTTATACTTACTACTATCAGCAGGGTTTGTACGGTGCTTGAAATCCTCGTAAAGGTTGAATTCTAATGTTGTTTTCAAGCATTGAAAAGTGATGGGATTCTGGGTGAAGTGCGTGTAAATGTCGACCCATGTTTATTTCTGTAAACCGTAATCATGAGAAGTATCAAAGTGCTGTACAGACTACCATTACACCATCAATAGTAATATTAATTACACTAAAAAGGAAAAAACCTAGGAAACCTACACAAATATTACTACAGTGATACTATGTTAGAGCTATTAAAATATTAATACACTAATGGCTAGAGTGATCAGACAGGAATGCAAATGCAGTTTCAGAAACCACTGCGCAGCGGGGAGAGACACAGACGTGGTATCTCCCGTTCCAGGTGGTACCAAGACTCCCCTCACACTGTTTGCAGCTAGCGACCGAGTTTTATTCAAAGTTCGCGCATGCGTGGAAGTTATCAATGACATCACAAATACATCTTTCCATACATACAAGGAAAAATAACTGAAGTATATGTGTGTATTCAAATCAGACTATGTGTGTGTTTTAATGATTACTCATACATTCAAAATGGAAAAATAGTAAATACAAATAAGAAATAAGTTAAAATGTGGGTTAATTTCATCAGGATTATTTGTAACATAGAACACAGAGAAATACACAATTAACTAAATATGATCTACTTTACATACTATAATACAAAAATACTACTACAGAAATATTAAATATCAACTGCAAAAATACTACAAAATAAAAAATGAAATATTACAAAAATACTGCTACGAAAATACTACAAAACTTCTAATGAAATACTACAATTATACTGCTACGGAAATACTACAACATTACTACAGATACACTCAAAAATATGACTTCAGTATTAGTATAAAACAAAAATACCACTAGAAAAATATTCCAAAATTACTAAAGAAATAGTACAAAAATAATACAAAAATCCCCCTAGAGTAATACTATGATACTAAAATATAAGTACACACATGAAGCTGCAAGACACTTGAGATAATATTAATTATCTTCCATTTATTCATATTTTATCCCCTCTACCCCAGTTATACTTACTTCTATCAGCAGGGTTTGTACGGGTGCTTGAAATCCTCAAAAAAGCTTGAATTTTAATGTTGTTTTCAAGCATTGAAAAGTGATGGGATTCTGGTGCGTTTTAATGTCAAGTTATGTTTTTTTGTTTAGACCTTAATTACGAGAAGTATCTAAGGGCTGTACAGACTACAATTACACCATCAATAATAATATGTATTACACCAAAAAGGAAAAAAACTAAGAAAATATTAATACAGTGATACAATAATACAGAAATACTACTACAGAAATATTACATAACAACTAAAGAAATACTCTGATATCCTACAAAACTACTAATTATATACTACAGAAACGCTACTTCATTAATAGTATAAAACAAAAATACCACAACAGAAATTCTACAAAAATACTAATAGTAGTCTGTACAGCCCTTTTTGTGATTAATGGCATCACAAATAAACATGACTTGACTTGTTTCTCAAAAACTCAGCTTAAAAATCATGCCAACGCTGCTCTCTGGTGGCTTCGCCTTGCCAATGCATTTTTTTTCCCAAGTGATTAACGGAAGCTGGCATTAGTTTGTAAGGCATTGAGCTATGAAGCGACATCTCCCCCTGGGGGTCGCGTCTAAATAGACATGTGCATGCTACACACACTACGAAATGTGTACCACTTGCAAGGATTACGTATAATTTTTTGATATTTATTATGGGCAGTGCAAATAATTAAGATCGTGTTTCCCAGTAGTAAATTGTGATGGGAAGAACTCCCTGCAACTGAAAATGTAAGCTACATACTGTAGTTTTTACCCAACACCTATATGGGGAGAGATTCATCTAAAAAATATTCACACATGTATCGTTCAGTTCCACATATATATTCGTGAATTACTCAAGATCTAAAATTACACACACAAGATAAAAAATCTCAAATGTAAATCACAGATATAGTTGTGATTCTGCAAAATACATGATTCTAGAGGAATTGACTCTGAAAGTACTTTGAGAGTGCCTCATTCTAGTCACAAGTCCACTATAATTGTATTTAAAATCAAAAGACATTAGATATTATCTCAGCATCATTCTATTTTTGCTTCATTACATAAGAGCATTATGGGAAAGTGTTTGGTCAACTGTTATACAACATCAATTTGGCTAATAATGTTCGACTTTAACTTTAAAAATGCGATACAACGTGGAACCAAGAGTAATGATAAAGTAGTGATGAGATTAAAATCTACTGCCATTTCTTATGTCATCTAGATTCCTAGTGGTCTAGTGATAACACAGTGCAGTTGGGCTCAATATTATTGTTTTATATGTTACTGTTATTACTACTAATTCAATAGTGGGCTGTGAGAATATTGTCAGACATCAAACCGGTCCGTGGTGCAGAAAATGTTACCGACCATTTCCGTGTGTAATGCACATTTTTGTTACCCGTAAAATAACTTTAGTTTGTCCGTGTTTTATACACGAGGTTTTTTTATAGTCTATCTGAATTATCGTATTTGAGCAATGATAGAGCAGTTGGAAAATATTGCAGACCACAATTGCATGACATGTGATGCAACAGGAATCGAACCCGGACCGCAGCAATGGGAGCGCCGATTCCTAACCACATCAGCACACCGGATGTAGATGATGTAGGAAAAGGCATTCGGTTAATATGTGCGGCCATGATTAAAATCATTTATTGACGACGTAAATATTGAACACAATACGCAAATAAAATAAAAAAATATATTTATTTAATGTCATTTAAGTCAAATTCATCAGCAGATTCACCAGAGAGTTGTTTCGTCGACTTTCTGTTCAATTTATTCTTCTCTGGTACAGTGGGTAAAAATAGTGTGACAAAGACATGAAATCTTATGCCTTTTCTTACGTCATCCATATCCCTAGCGGTATAGCAGTTACACAGTGGATTTAGACTTTTAACTATTATTGCTGTTATTTTTATTGTTGTTATTACTAATGTTATAATTAGGCCGGGACGCAAGAACATTGTCAGACTTTGAATTGGTCCGTGGTACAGAGAAGGTTGGGGACCACTGTTTTATAATAGGGTAGACATCTTAACCTCATATATGTTTTTGCACACATGGTACCATGAAGTTTTTCAGATTTTTGCTTAAGTATTTTATTTTTGCATTTTTTTGCAGTTGCTAGGCATGGCCTTGGTTGGAATTGGCTTGTGGGCATGGAGTGAGAAGGTGAGTGGAGGCTAGGGCTAAACTAACATTTTTTAATACTTGATTATATTATTAATAAATCAGATTCTTATTTTTTGGGAAACGGATCGGAAGCCCTTTCTTCAGTACCCCTCAAAAAATTCCACATTGACAGTTTAAAGAGTGCAAAAATGACAAAGGAAATTGTGAATCAATTGTTGATTTGGTACATTTTAGAAAATAAACAACTGTGGTGATGATTACAGTTTTAACAGTAAAATGTCCTTAATTTAACACAAAAAAACTCACTTTACATCTGGGGTGTCAAACTCATTTCAACTCTGGGGCCACACGATATAACAAAGAAGATTGTCTCGGGGACCGGACTAGTAGGTTAGAGAAATAAGAGAGCGAGAGAAAAGGGAGAGAGAGAATGAGAAACAAAAGAGATAAAAAGAAAAATACTGAGAGAGGGAAAAAGAAATCCAAAGAGAGAGAGAATGGGAGAAAGAGAGAATGGGATTGCAAGAGGGAGAGAGGTAAAGAGAGAAAAGGAAAAAAGGAAGAGAGCAAAAGAAGGTAAAAAGACACAGAGAGAGAAAGAGATAGAGAGAGTGAGAGGAAAAGGGAGGAAGATAGAGAGAGAGAGAGAGAAATACAAGTAGCGCTTCCCTCAGCGTTGTCTCACGGCTGGGTTCAATCCCTTAGCAGGCCCGTGATCCGCCTGTTTGACACCCCTGCTTTACATGGAAAAATTAATTAGAAATCTTAATTTGCTACTGGGGAGTTTACATTTGTAAAATTTGGGTTATTTTCTACATGTGAAAAATAATAATGATTAAAATTATTAAGTTTTAACCATGTTTAGAAAAAAAAACTCTGTTAAAGATTTTGTGCACGTTGAAGAGGAACCTATTTTCTTCCTTCCCATGTTCGTTTATATTTGGGTTATAAGGCCGGGCAAAGTAAGAGGTGGTGAAGAGCAGTTTGGTTGAGGATTTCATTATATAATATTCTGAGCGCAAATGTGGTAAAGAACAATGGCTGTAAAAATAACAAGTGCATAATAAATCTTGGCTGACAAATACTTTTATACTGCGAGGGTGTCCATGAGTAAAAACAAAACCTGCACTTTGATGAAAACAAAATAAGGTAAAGTGGTAGTGTAAAATTCCACTGCATAACGCTTTGTTTAAGCTGGATTCACCATTTATGGGTATCATTCAAGGCCATCTTCTGGCTACTTAAAAAACAAAACAAACTAAAACAATGGAGAAGCTGGAGAATAATGATTGAATAAATCCAGAAGTCAAATAATTACAACCAGATGAATAAACAAATGAAAAAGTTACTTAATTGCGACTAAATTACATGCTTACCCTAGGGTGCCATGTTTCATCTCTTCGCATATAATGTTTGTTACGTTTTTAACAATGACAAAAGACAATTCAATGAAATGAATGATGTTTAAAATGACTGAAATAAAGAGACCATGAAGAAATCTTACAATCATGACTACATATGTACAGTAACTATTTCAATATTACAACAACGTAATGGTGTGATGATTTCATCATCCAATCAAATGTCTTCATTGTGATTTAAAGGTTGATTTAGTTTATATGTGACATTTTGTGAGACCAGTTTTCCAGTGTTTGACGTGTGATCTTTTGTCTCCTCGAGGGTGTTTTGTCCAACATTTCATCCATCACAGACTTCGGGGGTCTGGACCCGGTCTGGCTTTTCATGGTGGTCGGCGTCGTCATGTTCATTCTGGGCTTCGCCGGATGCATTGGAGCGCTGCGAGAGAATACCTTCCTGCTCAAATTTGTACGTTACATGCAATTTACAGTGCATCTGGAAAGTACCTTATTTTCCGCATTATAAGCCGCACCCTGACAAAATAGTCTTTTGTTATATATATTTAATACAACAGGCCTACTGGACTATAAGGCGCATGCAGTTGTAGTAAAAGCCACCATGTTTATTTTTGTATAGCTGTACTTACGCTGTATATTAGTGCGATGATTGATCAGTCAATAAGTGTCACTGATAAGGATCGCAAAACATTGTTTGCGGTGGTAATCAAACCCGGGTCGCGAAGGTGAGGGCGCCGAAAATGTAATACTAGACCACCAGTGGTACAGATGACATACAAAAAAGCGTTAGACCTTATCTCATTATCAATCATTTTACTAACTGTGCCAGAAGCACTGATTTGCTTAGTCCATTTTGTTCTGCGTGACTAATGTGTATACATACACGAACGTGCTTGAATAGTGTTTTCTTGAGAATTTTTGTTTTCTTTTTCTGTCTTTCGCAACTTTTTTGACGCACAGGTGGAAGTGGATAAACTGTTAAACCTAAAACAATGTAGTACAAAATGCACTATGCAATTTAGTTTTTCAGTCGCTGTGAGTAAAAACAGTGGGATAACAAGATAATCTCTGCATGGTCGTATGCCATTTGTACTACTGGTGGTCTAGTGGTGAGGTTTAGGCACCCTCACCGTCACACCCAGGCTCAACTCCCATTGCATACAATAAATTACAACTTTTGCTAATCCATTGCGTAAAATTTTGTTTAGTGCTGTATGCATTTCCGAAAAAGTTGGCCAATAAACAAAAAACAGAACGGAGGGGAGTGTTTCTACCCCCAATGCAGAAGATTTCAAAATCTTTGTCTCTGAAGGTTTTAAGCCGCTACAGCCTTTAGAAGAGCTGGAGAAACTAAATAATTTCCTGGTTGAGCGCATAACATCCACTTTACTTTACGATATATAAGGCACACTGGTTTACAATGCACACTTTCAAATTTAAGGCAACTTTGGGGTTTTTAGGTGTGATTTCTAGTCTGGAAAATACGGTATTTACGGAGCTTTATTTTGAATTTGTTTACAGGACTATTCTAAAATTAATTCCATTTGCCCTCCTTCAAAATTCTACACACAACACCCCTTAACTCATCCAATGGGAAGTGTGGGTCCCAGACAATTTTTGCCTTTTTCACTCAATTTTGAAGACCTCCAGAAAATGTGGTTCTGTAGCTATATAGGCATAGGGCACATCAAAAGAAAGCTTGAACCCTCATCTTTCGTTAGGAAAAAAGTATGTTTCTAGATTTAGCCATTCTTTAGTTAACAACAGTTGAAAATTGCTCGAGTTTCTTGAAAATACTTGTTTGCAAGAACTCTTCAGAGAAAATTGTTTTTCTGTGAAAGGATGCATTTTAATCAGGACATTAACATTAGTGTTTTAAAAAAAAAATGCATCTGTAATACCTCCAATATCTTAACCATGCTTCCCATAAACAATAGAGTGATTTGCTTTCGTCCGATGTTTCCAGTGAAGTGATCTTGCATGATTCCAGTCACCATGGGGATCGCATTCCTACAGATGGGCAACTTAATTATTTATTCTTTCTATATAAACTGAACCCATTGAACCAAATGACGGCAACCAGACTTGACGGTGAAGAAAGGAAATGTATTTATCTATTCTAAAATTCTACTGGTAGCAGGAAATATTTGATTCTCAGGTCCCTAGTAGCAGCAATTGTGTCTGTTAATCTAACCGTTTAATTTGAATGTGGCCTCATGTCAGCTCCCTCTGGGACAGGGGTCTCCAACATGGTGTCCGTTGGCACCGGGTAGTCTCTTAAGAACACCTGAGTAGCCTGCAGACAGGTTCTGAAATAGCTTACCAGTGATGGTTCATTGTGATTTTCTGATGAATTTGATTTCTGACTGACGTGATTTTGAAGTGGTTGACGTAACTTCTAAAAACTACAACCTAATTAAAAAAACAGTTATAACATAGTGGAAAATTATCTTGGCCTGGAGAAGGATGGGCTTCACTCTAACAAAAAGTAGCTCTCGGCTTCAATAGGGTTAATAACCCTTGCTCTAGTTGAATCTAGTTGTAAAATAAATACAATTTTCTCACCCTTCGAGTAATGCACGTTTATATGATGGTATGCTGATTATTTAAATCAATATTATTATTTTGATTTTATGTTTTTTTACCACTAGGAGGCGCTAAATGATGCACAATGTTCTTTAACCAATTTTACATGTGCTTTTGGGTACGTGTCATAACATCCCCACTGTTCACAAACATACAAGTACAGTGGAACCTCGTTTCTCGACCATAATCCGTTCCAGAACCCTGTTCAAAAACCGATTTGTTCAATCACCGTAATCGTTTTTCCCATTAAAAGTAATGTAAAATCGTTTTAATCCGTTCCAACACCCTGAATGTTTACCATGAACGTAAACAAGAAGCTAACCCAGGCTAATTGTACGTTCGCGTTAGCGTAATCTTCCGTACGAAGATTACGCTAACATGAACGTGTAAAAATAAAAAAAAGGATTATGAATAGGATTTACTTACCTTTGTGGTGGACGGTGGTGAGAGAAAAATCAAATGTTTTTCAACCTCTTCTAAAACTTGCGGCAGTTGCTTGGTTATAACGCTAACTTCCTTAGCCGCATCACTCGATTTCACAGCCTCCTTATTCTTCACTATCGTACCGATAGTAGATTTAGCCATACTGTATTCACTAGCAAGATCGGAAATTCGTACACCTTTTTCATATTTATCTATTATGTCTTTCTTAAAGGCAATAGTTGTACGAACAACTTGTCTTTTTTCACCTGTCCTGCGTGCACTGACCTTCTTCGGAGGCATAATTAGGGGCTAAAACACCCGTACGCCGCTCAGCATCGCACCCTAGCATACCGGCGTTCGAACTCCGATTTTTTGACCTAACAGTGAAGCAAGAATTTCTCGAAATTTTTGGTCGAACACCGATTTGTCCGAACTGAGAGGCATTCGAAAACCGAGGTTCCACTGTAGTCTATATTTTAACACTTTTCCAGTTGAAGTTCATTCTATTTGCGTTTACCTGAAAGTTGATTAAGAAAATAAATGGAAGTTATGTTAGTTTTCCCCTCATCCGATCCATGACGATGATCCGCGGATCGAGCTTTTTGATATGTTGAGCCCTGTTACGTAATTCTCAAAATAAATTTGGAACGAGCATAATGGCCCGGCACTGCCATGCCGATACATTTAATTTTGAGTAGTTGGTGGTCAGGAGCTGCAGCATCCTATCTGGTCATCAGAGGGCATTAGATACCCTACGAAAGAAGATCACACACAATAAGATGTTTATATATTTTGTTGGTTTCTTTTGGGGGTGCCTTGACACGAAACCTATCCAAAGAGACTCAAGAAGGAACTGTGAAAATTTTCACGAAAATCGTTAATGCCGTTTAGGACCCTACAAGTCACATACACACAAACAAATCGAGATCCATAAAGTTGCTTACACTTAGATAAATTAGCAAAAATCATCCAAAACCTTATTCATGTTTTGTGTTTAGAACTTAGGGAACAAAATGAATTAAATACATTTTGGAACACAGCTGTAGCATGTGAAAAAAGGGAACCGCTGTAAATGCTCTCTTTATGCACTATATCTTCATCATCTTTCATGTGCTAGAACAGTCCACCGACTGACTGCTTTCCACCTGTGGTGGAAACCCTTTTCTCCCGCAGTTCTCAGTGTTTCTGGGAATCATCTTTTTTCTGGAGTTGACCACCGGGATCCTGGCTTTCGTCTTCAAGGACTGGATAAAGGACCAGTTAAACTTGTTCATCAACAACAACATTCGAGCTTACCGGGATGACATCGACCTGCAGAATCTCATCGATTTTACTCAGGAATACGTACGTGTGAATCGTGCAGTCACCTACACAGTGCATGGTATTTGGGGTTCGTACCGGTGCTTGAAATCCTTGCAACTCCTTCAATTTTAATAATGCGTTTTAAGGGTTTGAAAAGTGCTTTCTTGAAATCATTAAAAAGATGCAGACACTGCCCTCTGGTAGATTTGCTTTGCCATTGCATTTCTTCCCTTGTGATTAACAGCAGCTGGTGTTAGTTTGTATGGCAATTTCCTAAGAAAAGGGTCTATGGCAGGGGTGGCGAACAAGTTTGACACAAAGAGACGAAATTTTTAACTGTGAGAGTCAAAGAGCCACACCACGCACTGACCTGCCATGATAGACAGACACACAAGTCAAGTCATCTTTATTTGTATAGCCCTAAATCACGAAGAGTCTCAAAGGGCTTCACAGATTATTACACTATATTACACAGACTATTTTTCAGCTGACGAGAAGAGTAGGTTATTCATATGCTATGGAGTAGAAGTGAGTTTTAAGTTTAGATTTAAACATTTCCACTGAGGTTGCAGATCGGATCTCAGGGGAAAAAGAGCATTCCACACAAACACACACAATTAAAAACATATTATTTCCCATAACACACTCCTCTCCTTACAATACAAGTATCGTTCTTGTGTTGATTTCAAGGAAAGTGTCCACCCTCAATCCACACAAAAAAAAACTAAACATGAAACAAGGCAAAGAGCCACAGTATATAGAAAATATGATGAGGCAAAGAGCCGCATGCGGCTCTAGAGCCATGTGTTCCCCAGCCCTGGTCCATGGGTTATGCTCAGAAGAGCAGGTGCCAGCTACACCTAAACAGGCCTCTTTGAAATATTTGGCCCAACCTCACCCTGGCCAGAGCCCCAGCGGCCTCCACAATGTAAATTGAGTTTGGTTCATACTGGGTTAATAAGGGTGCTTGAAATCAGAGAAAATGCTTGAATTGAAGGATTCGAAAGTGATTGAATTTTGGGTGAAGTGTTTGTAGGTGCCATGTTTCACCACAAATCTGCTTAAACATTACCTTCACACTGCTCTCTGGTGGCTTGGCCCTTGAGTTTCTTCTTCCCTCGTGATTAACTGCAGCTGGCATTAGTTTGTACGGCATTGTCTTCGAAGCATCATCGCCCCCTACAGGTTGCACCCAAGAGGACAGGTGCATGCTCTTCCAAAACAGGGCACTATGAAATGTGTATTAGTGCAAGAATGACGTAACAATTATAGACATTTATTCTGGGCCGTGCGAAAAATTTAGGTAGCGTTTACCAGTTTTAATTTGTAAGAGGAAGAACTTCCTGCAACTGAAACTATAAGCTTTTACACAACACTTTTAAGAATGTTTACACAAGTATTGCTCAGATCCACAAATCTATTTGCAATTTACTCAAAATCTAAAAATCTTACGTCTTGATCAATGCACACGCAAAAGAAAAAATGGCATGTGTAAATCGCAGATGTATTTGTGGATCTGCAAAATAAGTTTTATTTTAAATTTGGGTAATTTGATTATTATTTTTTGGGTCTCGCGGTACAGTCATTTTTGGTTTTGGACCAAGATTTTAATTTCTGTGCATCCTAGTATCTAATTATATAATCTATAGATAATGTATGTTCCTTTTTTCTTTATTATTGTTTTTTATTTTATTTTTTCCCATTTTCTGCTATGACTGTATTTCAGTGGGAGTGCTGCGGTGCTTTCGGGGCGGACGACTGGAATCTTAACATCTATTTTAACTGCACGGATGGAAATCCCAGTCGAGAAAAGTGCGGTGTTCCTTTTTCCTGCTGCACCAAGGACCCTGCAGTATGTCCCCAAAGCCGTCGTCTAGCCGGACAAATCCCGGTTTTATTAATACTGATTTAAAAAAACATTTTTTTTCCAGGAGGATGTGATAAACACTCAGTGTGGTTATGATGTCCGAGCAAAACCAGTAAGTGTGTCTCTAAATATTTATTCCATTATCAAGTCATCAAAAACGAGTATTTTACCAAGATCACGTCTTTGGCCATGACCTCTAATAATTGTAGCGCACAGGCAAAGGACTAAGACATTTCTAATTAAAAGTAAAATGTAACAAATTTTAATATGCACGCATGTTGAAGTTGGGGTGCATCGTTTGAGCTGTCCTTTAAGAAAGTCGATAAGTTAAATATTTTCTGTGTTAACAACTCCCAACTGAGTTCAAAGAGCCCTTGCGTTTTTTCCCACCGCGCCGATCTGCTTTTCTTTTCAGGGTTCGTTCGGATGCTTGAAATCCTTGAAAATGCCTGAATTTTAATGTTGTAGTTTCAAGTTTTGAAAAGTGCTTAAGTTTTTGGTGAATTGCTTGTAAATGCTTCAAACTGATGCCATTTTTCTCGGCAGTCTGACTCAATAGACCACACATTAATTGAAGATTTGTATTAGTGCAAAGATTATGCATCAATTATGGGCAATGCATAAAAAAAAAGGTAGTACTTCCAAGTGGTCAATTGTCATGGAAATAACTTCCTGCAACTGAAAATATGAGCTACATGTAACCGTCATTTTTATCACTTTTATCGGGAAAGATTTGTCTCAAAAATCTTTACACAATTATTATTCAGATCCACAAATGTATTTATGATTTCCCAAATATCTAAAAATCTTACGTCTTGATAAATGGACACGCAAAATAAAAAATGGCATATGTAAATCACAGATATATTGGTGGCTTTGCATTATACATGATTCACACCAAGTTTCTTTTTTTAATGGTACTGGAGAAATTGGGAAATTTGCTTTGAAAGTCCTTAAAAAGTACTTGAAATTGGGCAAAATATTTACAAAACCTGTACATTACTTTTCGCAAAGCTGTTCGAGGCAGAACACATTAGGTAGCAGGAATGTGGGGTGGGGAAGTGCCCCATGGGTTTTCCTTTTTTATTTATTAGTGTTAAATGAAAATGGTGAAAGTAACATATCATGTACTTTGCCCGATCATTTTCACCATTATCTTTCTCAATTTTACAAGTTAACAATTTGTGTTATGCAGGATTCTGAGCAGAAGGATCACATCAATGTGAAAGGCTGCGTGCCGCAGTTTGAGAAATGGCTACAGGGAAACCTTACACTAGTGGCGGGAATATTCATCGGCGTCGCATTGCTCCAGGTCAGAATCCAACTTAAATGATTGATTTCTATTTGAACATGTTGAGAAATTAAAATTTGCTGTCCTCAGATCTTTGGAATTTGCCTGGCACAAAACCTAGTGAGTGACATTGAAGCTGTGCGCGCAAGCTGGTAAGGAAATGATCGGACCCTGATAGATATTTTTCATTTCCTCCCTCTTCTCGACACGAAGTTGTGGAACCTCTCAAGTGGAATATACAGTAGGGTCGTTCCATTTTAACTCATCCGGTGTTTTACACCCAGACGATTTTGATTTTCGGTTTGGATTGTGCAGCACTAATTTGAATTGTTTTCATTCAATCGGAGCAGGGGGTTTGGACCTACGTCCGATGGAATTTTGAAGACCGAATTACTTCCCACAATGCCTCTCCTGTCATTCAGTTCAGAATCACTTGCGCTTCTTAAAGACTTTGCGAGTCGTCTGTAACGCGGACCAGTTTAATGTCAACAATATTTTAGTAGCCCGGCTTTATAATAACATTAACAATTTGGTATTATGACTAAGTTACCATGACAAGACAAGATCTCAGTGTGGGCAAGAAGTAATTTTCTGTGGGTTGCGGGCCTTTTGCCTCATTGCAAAATAATGCACTTAAGTCGATAGGCGCCGCCCCAATTGTGTTTGAGAGGGACCGCATCTCGTTATATTGTGATTTTATTCTTTTTGATTTCTTTTCATGGCCCATAATAATGGGTCCCAAGAAAGATAGCGATAAGGTGAATGAAAAGTTGGAAACAGTGGGTATTTTAAGGCAATTTTAGAGGATGACTTTTATGTCAGTATATACAGTACTTGAAGTTGTTTTGGTATTGTTGGTCATTTTGTTTTTTGGGGAAAAATGAAATATTAGAATATATTCTACTACCTCTGCTATAAACTTCACAATCCTTCATTGGATCCATTTGAGTATTGGTCTTTTTTTCTGGAATTAAGTTGCAGCTTGTCATTGGGGTGAAACGTGGTAGTTTTACTCCTATCAATTCACACCAGTTGAAAACCACTGCACTAGACTATTGGTTCTGAACTGGTCTAACGAGTGTTAAGCTGCAACCCAAATCAAGAAAAAAATTCCACTCATCAGATGTATCTCATGAAGGGATTGTGCAGTTTAAAACAGACAAAATAACCTGCAAGACGATTCAAAGTATTGTTTATACTGACAAACTTACAGCACATATTAGCGACCTCCTAAAACTGCTTTTAAATAGCCATATATTAAAAGAAATTCCAAATATTATTAGAGTGTGAACCCTAAACATCAATAATTATGTAATCATGCACTTACTAAGAGTAATTTACTGATTAAAGGCTAATAATACAAATGTACTATTTACTGCACCTTCTAGCAGTCCTACAATGGCAGACACTTGGAACACCATTTTCGTTTCCACCTTTAATTTGATCGTTGTCACTGTTTTCTACTTTTACTTCCCCTTATCACTAACTTTCTCGAGACCCTTTATTATTGGCAGAAAGGGGAAATAAAACCAACAAAATTACACAAAAATGAGATGTGGTCCATCTCAAATGCGCCGATTGAATGAACAGGTAGACGAGATCGAGCATAGCATAATCGCCATCTACTTTAAGGAGTGCACTGTTTGCAAATTAACATTTTATTGCAAGAACACTGAACTCATGCACGAACTTTGCAAAAACCTTTCTGCGCCAGATGTTTCCGGTGACATGATCACACGATTTCGGTCACAAATGCGTTCCTGCGGACGTGCACGAAACGTCATCCCTCTCCAACCAGACTATGACGAAGAAATTAGAAAAGTTCAGTTGAAGCATTAAGTACCTATCCATAGCTTTGCTTTTCTCACCACACTGCTTTACTGAGCTTACTAGCCATTTGGGCTGCCTACATACTCAATTGTTGGATAGGGATGTCTTCTCAATGTGCGGACAGATCCATACTGAAATCATTCCCAGGGGCTTGTTACTTACTGATGAGCTATGCCAAACTCTTTATAATAGTTTTTTAAATACATTTCAAATAAATATTTTTACATTTTGGCATTCAAGTGTTAAGTTATGGCTTTGATTGAGTTAAACATTTTTACTACCTGAATACTACATTTGACTTGAGAGGTTTCGCCAGCAGGTGCGCACTTCACTCATTCACCTTTCTTCACCCCTTCACATCTTCATCAGGGTGCCCCCCCAACTCTCGATACGTCGACCCCCTCCATACATGGGCAAGAACCCTCCTCCGGCGTACTACGCATGATGCAAATGCTATTCGAGTTTGTCTTTGGTGGGTGTTGATGTGAAATGTTTATAACTACAACACCAGCCCCTTTGTACCAAAGCCTTCCTACATTTTATTGACAATAGAATGCAGCGCATGTGGTTATTAAAGGGACAGTGTGTATCATTTAGAACAGAGGTTGGCAAACCATGTCTCTCTGCAGCAACAAATCGATACAATCGATGATTGATAGCAGTGGCAACTAATTTCATTATCGATTCGTTGTTGCGCGATTTATGTGTCACTCGTTGATTCAATGCAAATACAGCTGCATTGAATTTTTTTTGTGACAATGGAGGGCTGTTGAGGGGATATGCTTGTAGTACTTCAATCCAGCAGACGGTGACCTGAGATCACGATTTGCGTGCTCTTAGATTTGGTGAAAAACTTGTAGCACTTTGGTCCGGCAGAGTTGTAGTATTTAAAGTGTGTATTATTTAGTGCTCCCAAGAGGTAAAAAAAACTAAATTTAGAAACAATACTGATTTAAATAATAAGCAAAGATACATGAACTATCATAAAAACATACATTTAAAAAAAAAAAACACGTACTCATAGGTCAAGAAATTAGCATTTATTCTATATACAATGAGCCTCCCCTAAAGGGAGCTGACATATTTGTCTGCCATCTTGTAGCTAAAAGTCACTTTGAGTCTCCGTAGTTTGTATTATTCTTTGTGGTTGTGACCACTCATTAGTTGGTTGTACTACAATATTCAGAGACATCTAGTGATCACATAATACACACTGTTCCTTTAAGTTGGTGGCATAGCCAGTACGTTAGTTGTTTTAGTAGTAGTTTGTTCGCAGCGTTGTGTGTCTATTGTGATTGTTACTGAGAATTCAACCCCAAGATATTTTTTTAGCAATATTTGATATCTGTGCGGGTCAGATGTATCGACATTTCGTTCTGTATACACGTGTACACGAATGACAATAAAGTAAATCTGAATCTGAATAAGATATACATCTTCTAATTTAATGGTTCTCAACTGGTCAGACTTCAGGACATACCATTACACCTTAATGACAAGCTCCAAATCATGAAAAAAAATCCAATTCTCCAATAAATCGGATGAAAGGATTGTGTAGTTAAAATCAGAGATAGAATATATTCACCTATATTGACCAGCAAAACCAAAAGGACTTCAAGTACCATGTATATTTGAATATAAGCAACCTAGAACTGCTTTTAAATAGCCACATACTAAAAAAAAAAATTGAAGCCAAAATATGAATAAACCCTGTACCTAAACATTATTATTGTATTATGTAGCTATCAAAAGATTCCTATACTGGTTAAGAGCTAAATATATAACATTTTCAAACCATTTACTGTACCTTTTAGGAGCGCTTCAAATATCAGACACTTGTACACCATAATAGTATTTCGCAATCATTTCCTTCTTTGACTGGGATCGTTTTTGTCAATGTTCTCCACTTTTCCTTCCCCTTTTCACTCACTTTCTTCGGACCCATTTTCATGGGCAAAACAACGTGAACAAAACAGACAGAATCACAATAAAATGAGATGTGAGACAGTGGCGATTGAACAAGAAGAAGAGAATGAGCGGGGCATCATTGCTATAGACTGTTAATGAGTGTCATGGACACTTGTGTTTTTTTCTTTTCCCACTAGTTGAGAAACACCGGTTTAGCGGTTCAAATTTGGCACACTGCTTTCATCCAACGTTGTGCAAATGTAATCAGGGATATTCTTCCACTGTATATGGTATGTGGTAGTCATAGCTCGAATCTGGTAATATACTACCGTTCAACCTTGAGTATAACACGCACCCAAAAAATAAGGCAATTCTAAAGTCCCGGTGGTTGCCGATTACTGACGTAAATATATTAAAAAAAAAAGACTTTTGATCTTATTGTAGAAATATCCACTTTGTTAAAATAGGTGACAAGGGTTTCCATAGGGGTTCACGAAATGCAGATCCTAAATGAAGCTTTTCATTTTCATTCAAGAACTGATTTAGAATGTATAAAAGGTAAACAACAGTACTTTATATTTGCAGCTCATAAACCATTTCTTCTTTCCTCTAATTTTGTTGTAGTGGATTTTGAAGACTCAAGCACGGGACTTGAAGACTCCTCGAGGACATCAATGGAGAAGACATTAAGCACCGCTACTCCCTGAGCCAGCAACGATTTAATCACTGTATGACTTCAAATATTGATGGACATGTTGTAAAAAGAACAGCACTTGACTTTAGTTACTGTTGTAGTGGAGACAGTTCTCACATCAGTTGGTTAGTTCCACGTTTACCTTTTGTGATCATTCAAAAGAGCAATAAGAGTTTAATAAATGTTGGAAACCGAGAGGTTGCCTAGTCAACTCACCAGGATAAGCATATAATGCCGATTAACCGCCAGCCCTAATAACTGCCAAGTTAACCGTTTAACTGGCAAATTAGAAGAAGTCTAGATTCGTCCATGGCAGTGTATTGAAAATCTTTGACCCTCGTAACATTTCTGAAAAAGTGAAATAGAGGATAGGAAATCAGAAGATACATTTGAATTACTTAAAGCTAGTACTGATTATCAACCAATAGCTACTAATTGGTCAATCGTGGCATTTATCAATTTCACTGCCATTCCATTTAACTACCAAGTTAGCTACTTAAGTGGGAAATAGAAGATTGTCTAAATCCATCGTTGAAATGAAAATGGATCTCTGTAACATATCCTGAATAGTGAAATGGAGGTTAAAAAATGTAAAAGATGCGTTTGAACAATTTGAAGCTAATCCTGATTATCGAACAGATAATAACTAATTTATTGTAGCATTAAAGTCATTCACCATCAGCCCACTTAACTACTAAGTTAACTAAGTGGAGGATCAACATCCAAATCCGTTGATGGCACTGAAATTAAAATTGATTTTTGACACCTGCAACCGCCATTGGTAGTGAATGAGTTAATAGTTATTTGGCCCTTTGTTCGTTGCATGATGTTAGCATTTGGAGCTAACGCAGCTAATACATAGCTTGCAATTGAAAACCAGGTACTTGGTCAACCACTAATTGTGCAAGTTTTCCCTCTCAAAGAAGCCTGTAATTGTCATCTTAGATATACCTCAACTATGACAGAATTATGAAAGGAATCCACTAAATCACATTGTCCGATTTTTAATGTTTTGCAAACTAGAAGTGAATAGTGTTTTAGGATCTGGTATCCATATTTTAAAATGCATCCCAGAAGGCTTCGAGGGCAAAGTGCGATGCGATGGGCAAACGTACTCGCTCTGGCCACCGAGGTCCAGCTCATCTCTGAAGAGATGAGTCGCTTTACACCGACAACATAGGTGACCGGATGATGAAGATGCTGTATATGAGTCAGTTCAGGAGGCTTCCCCTGCTACCGGTATCCCTAGAAAGCAGTACTATATGTTATTTACGTGGGGAAGGAAACTCGCAAAAAATGGCCCGGAGCAGAATGGGTGCTGCCAGGCTGTACAGGAAGTGGTGCCCCGACGACCAAGGCAGTTAAGGGATCCGTAAACAGTGATCGTTGCCTGAGAGTAAGGAGAAGGGTGCAGGGCAAGGGCTCTGACAGGCCATCGTGGCTTGCTCGTTGAGTTGAATTACATTGTGGGGTCTAAAAGGCAGACCACTGACGTGTGGGAAAGCTATAAATTGGCTAACGGTAGAAAATACATCAGGCAAAAGACTTGTTAAGTTTTTTAACCAGCAGCAGGGAGAGAAGCAGAGAGGACAAGCAACTCGTTCGTCCACTCTCTCACTCACTCTTGCTCACCCCCCGTCTGCCTCGATGTTTTATTGAAATCACAACACATGGAAAAGTATTGGTATGTTGAGACAAAAGACCACCCCCCTGGAAAAGTACCAACATCTTTAAACATAGACAGGAAGACTAAGACAGCCAAAAGGAACATCAAACTTGCTAGAAATACACACCTTAAGCAAATATGTTTAAGCCTTAACATTTATCCAATGCCATTTTATTAATTCACGGGTGAACATGCCTACTTGTCTGAGGTTTTTTTGGACACTTTTACAGTAGCTCAGGAGGTAAAGTGCCCGTCTTGGGATCAAGAGGTCGCAGGTTTGATTCCGTGCTCCTCCGTGTTACATGTTGAAGTGTCCATGGGCAAGACACTGAATCCCTAATGCCCCCGATAAGCAGGTAGTTGCCTTGCATGGCTGACGCTGCTATCGGTGTGTGAGTGTGTGTGAATGGGTAAGTGGGAAGCACATTGTAAAGCGCTTTGCATTGACTTGAAAAGCGCTATATAAATGCAAACCATTTTTCATTTACAATTGAATAGTCTTAATGTCATTGATAAAAACGTAGTGGACATTCTTTGCATTAGACACGGCACTCTAAATAAACAAGATAAACACATAATCTAGACTGAAAGGACAAAAATGAGACGGTCCAGTCTCCAAGAACTACCTTGTAAATATTTTTGCTTAAGTTGTGTCGTTTTCTTTCGTAGCGTAATGAAAATAGTGCATTATAACAATAGTGCAATTACATGTAGGAGCAGTCCCATTTCCCAGTATTTTTCCGGTCAAATCGCATAACAAAAGCAACGATGAGTTTTCCTACTCACCAAACCCTCTCCGGATTTCCGTCAAACCTTCAGCTCCCAGAAACTGAGGCCAGATCCAGTTCCGGAAAGGGTCTCAGTCGCTGTGGCCGCGGTCTTTATTCTGGAAGTAAGTTCATATTCTGGATACGTTCTGTATATAGGAATCCGGCTTCAAAAAAATGCTATACCAAAAAGAAGGGGCACAGATCCTTCATTCTTCTCTAGCCAAACACTTTATTTCATATGTTACATCTGTGTCACCTAGATCAGTTCTGTGGGCAGAAATGCCTTATTGATGCTAGAGGTCAGAGGAAAATGGCCAGGCTAGTTCGAGCTGATAGAAAGGAAACAGTGACTCAAATAACCACCTCTCACAACCAAGGTAGGCAGAAGAGCATCTCTGAACGCACAGTACGTCAAACTTTGAGGCAGAGGGGCTCCAGTAGCAGAAGACCACACTGGGTGCCACTCCTTTCAGCTAAGAACAGGAAACAGGCTACGATTTGCACAAGCTCATCAAAATTGGACAATAGAAGATTGGAGAAACGTTGCCTAGTCTGATGAGTCTTGATTTCTGCTGCGACATTCTGATGGTAGGGTCAACAACATGGATCCATTCTGCATTGTATCAACAGTTCAGGCTGCTGGTGGTGGTTAAATATGTGGGGAATATATTCTTGACACTCTTTGGGCCCCATGGTACCAATTGAGCATCCTTCCAACTCCACAGCCTACCTGAGTATTGTTGCTGACCATGTCCATCGCTTTATGACCCCAATGTCCCCAACTTCTAAAGGCTACTTCCAGCAGGATAATGTGCCATGCCATGAAGCTGGAATCATCAGACTGGTTCCTTCAACATGACAATGAGTTTATTGTACTCAAATGGTCTCAACAGTCACTTGATCTTAATCCAATAGAGCATCTTTCGGACGTGATGAAACGGGAAATTCGCATTACAGATATGCTGCCGACAAATCTGCCCCAAATGTGTGATGTCATCCTGTCAATATAGACCAACCTCTGAGGAATACTTCCAACACCTGGTTGAATCTATGCTACGGGGAATTGAGGTTGTTCTGAAGGCAAAAGGGGATCCAACCCGTTACTTGCATGGTGTACCTCATAAAGTGGCAGGTGAGTGTATATTTTAAGACAAAATTCAACAAAACCGCCATACCCCCTCTCCAGATAGAAGCTAATTCTTCAGCACATTTTATTTCAATGAGAGACATTTGATGATTTAAACAAATCTGTGAAATAATAATGCCATAGCCTGTGTCCCATCTCAAAAAATACCACTTAATTACAAGGTGCAAGCAGAGTTGTTTTGGAAAAATGTCACAAAATACTGCAAACAAGATTATCATCGTGTCTACCTTTGGCGTAGACGACACTGAGCGAGAGAGAGAGAGAAGGGCGTGGATTGTGCAGAGATCCGCCCACCTCTACCGCTCACCCAATCAAATTGCTTTGAGTGGTTTTCTGGCGTTTCACCTGTTTAGAATTAGTTTGTGGGTTTTTATCATAAAGTATCGCAACAGTGAACATACATAGATTAATGTGATTGCAATAATGGGATCTCCTAGCGACCTACTGACAAAACCGGGTAAGTTGGTGTGACATATTGACTGTAAACTGGAGTCGAAGGGTGACCTTGGATTTCCATTCCCCTGACCTTGGAACCCTACAGAGACACATCTTACAATTTTATCTCCAAGCCTTAAGAACTCATGAAAAAAGCCAAAGATTTCCGACTCCACGCTGAAAGGTGAGTTAAGCATTGCCGTTTTGCAGGATTACCAATAGAGTGGTACCTATACTTGGAAATTTAATTTTCTTAGAGTAGCTTTGTAACCTAAAACATTTGTAAGTAGAAACCCGTAAAAGTATATATTTTTTAAACATCATAAAGGGCATCAGAACATGAAACAAATACATTTTACAACTAGATTACGGTACAATAAACATAAAACGAGGGGCACGAAATGTAAAAAACAAAAAAGGGAAATAATACAAATATTATTTTACCTTTGAAGTGGCCTCTTCTTTTACTGGTCCCCAGCGGTGTTTTTTGAAAAACTGATCCAATGACATTTGCTTTTGTCAACTTATACCATGTGTCGGAAATTGTCATTTTTTTATAGTACTGTTGTTTTATTTTTAATATTTTGTAGTATTCATTTGGTAGTATTTTTGTAGTATTTCCACAGTAATATTTGTACTACCGTATTTATACAATAAGTAATAGTTATTTTTCATAGTTTGGTTAGGGGTACAACATATGTTTTATCCTTCTTAATGATGTATTTTTGGGCTGGTGCGACTTATAATCCGAAGCAATTTATGGTTTGGAAAATACGGTATATCTGTGGTATGTTTTAGTATTTTGTCATAATCTCTTAGCTGTAGTCCGTTTGTATTAAAGTACTACTGTAGAGGTATTTTTGCAGTATTTATGTAGAAGTTTTTTGGAAGTATTTCCATAGTAGTATTCTTGTAGTATTTCCCTGGTAGATTTTTGTATTGTATCTGTAGTCTTTTGTAGTACTTTTGTAGTCCTATTTTGTATAATAATGTCATTAAGGTTGTATTTTTGTAGCATTTCTGAGAAAGTATTTTTGAAGTATTTCCATAGTAGTATTCTCGTAGATTTTTGTAGTATACCTGTAATATTTTGTATAATAATATTATTGTGGTTGTATTTCTGTAGGGTGATGACTAAGGCTTCGTCCCATTCCTCTCACTTCCCCTAGCACTCGGTTCTGCGTGTGCAGGTGTGGGTGTAATACTTCCCAATACTCTCAAGACTGAGGGGGAAGTGCCCTTCAACCTATAAAATAGGGCCGTCCCTAAAGGGCACACCCGCTTTTTCCTGCCCCTCTCGTTTCTATTCTTTATCTCTCTTTCACGTTCTCCCTCTTTTAAGTCTTTCTATCATCTTTTTTTTTTCTTACCTTCTTTTTATCCTTGTCTCTCCTTTTTCCACTCTTTCTCATTTTCTCTTTCTGTCTCTCCCTTTTTGTCTTATCTTCTCTTTATCTTTGTCTCTCTTCTTCTTCCACTTGTTCTTCTCATTTCCTCTCTCCATCTCCCTTCTTCTGTACTTCTCTCTGTTTCCGATTCTTTTTCTGTCGGTCTCTTCCTCTTATTTGTTTTCTTTTCTCGTTATTTTCTCTTTGTCTTTCTTTCCCTATTTGTTTCTTACTCTTTCTCTCCTTCTCCCTTTATTTCTCCCTGTTTCACGTTCCCTTTCTGTTTCTGCTTTCAGTTTGGGGTTAGCTAAATCGTATATACTCTTAAGAAAACAAAACACGTTTTCTAGTTCCGGCGATGAAGACACGGAGACTGAACCCAATAGCTATCATCTTTTAATGACGTGGTGACAATCCTCCAAATGTACAACTTTTTGACATTTACAACAAACATTTATAGTACTTTTATGGCGTTGCTATGGATACAAGTCATTAAGAGCACAAATCTGATAAATAACAATCATACCTTTTCAAAAATAAAACAACCCTCCTAAATGTACTGGTATTTTTCAATACGGCGTGATGAAGTCACCTTCGGAGATCCCTTTGAGTGGCGGTTCATGCGTTTCGCTCACTGCGCCTTTATTCGTTGCAAATATTTTTGTTTTGAATCTAAAAAAGCTTTTTTTTTTTTTGCTCTTTCTCTCAAACAATAATGATGATAGCGCAACGGGTATCGGACTATTCACATGTAAACACAAGCATGGGTGTGATACCAAACATAAATCGTGGTTTTTAATTTGTGGAGTGAGTATTTTCTTGTTATCTAGAGTGGAAACTGCACTTCATGCTAACCGGAGTTCATTTCCTGAGGCAGAATACACAGGAGCAGACCTAGCATCTGAAAAGATACCAGGGAAAAAAATGCAAAACGCAAATATTTTGGCAATCGAGTCGATTACAACGAGGACGAGTACTCGGGCATGAAAACGGTTCTGGTGGTTTAAGTGGTGAGAAGGGTGTCCGCTACACTGTCGACCCAACAAAATAGTGATATGTTTCTTATCCCGGCTAAATTTAGCCTCAAGTCGCTTGCATGAAAGCGGGTTAGATTAAGCCTAGCTCGGTTACTCCCTACAGCTAGACTGCTTCTACAGTCTCGCGTGTGAAAAGGAATGGGTTTTATAGGACATCCGAGGACTTTCTTGATGAAATCCAACATTTTACCCATCATGCAATGTAACTTTTACATGTAGAGTATATTGTGTTGTGTTGACCGTGTACCGTAATTGCAGCAGTCGTTTTAAGGCCATGTGCAATGCCAATTAAAAATGCTTCTCAAATTGTCATCAGCGCTTTGATGAAGATGTCTATTTTAGCAGTATTGTTCTAAAAACGCTAAACTCGCAACACTAGAAGTACCAAAGCCAAGCTATTTGGCTTTACTACACAGAATGCCCAAAGGACAGCCAACTGATTGGATGAGTGAGTGTGTGTGTGTGAATGGGTAAGTGTGAAGCACATTGTAAAGCGCTTTGGGAGGTCTTCATTGACCTATATAAACTGCTAGTGAAGAACACAACTCAGTAATGACCCTTCGCATGCTAATGTGAAGAAAAGAATGTTTGGTGGGGGCGTAACCAGACTGGTTTTTTTGTACTAGTTGGACTTTTGTGTTTTTTTTGTAGAAGTCTGTTGTATTTCTGTACTATTTTTTTATCGAATTACTGTACCTTTATTTTGAAGTATTTTGTAGTATTTCTTCAGTGTTTTTATAGTATTTCCATAGGACCTTTATGTTGTATATCTGTAGTATTACTGAAGTTGTACTTTTGTAGTATGTATGTCGTAAATTTCGGTACCAGTATTTTTGTAGTATTTCTGCCGTAATATTTCTATAGCAGTAGGTTTGTATTACAGTATTACTTTAGTGATATTTAAGAAGTATTTCTGTAAAAAGTATTTCGAAATATTTCCATACTAGTATCTTTTTAGTATTTCATTTGTTTTACTGTAGTTTATTTTTTGTAATATTTCTGTTGTAACAACTCCGTAATAATATTTTTGTAACGTAGTTTTACTGTAGTAGTATTTCTATAGTATTTCTTACCAGAACGAAAACAAAATATTAAGTCCCTGTTTTGAAGCACTACATTTGATATTTAGTTTTATAGTAAATTTGAAGTAAATCTGTAGTTTTTTTGCCAACTAAATCTTTTTTCAGATATTATTATTCAGCTCTTTAACTCCACCTGGGGGAGTAAAAGCCCACATTAAACCCCAATTCACATTTGCATATTACCCTATTTTTATTACAGTGTGTATTTTTCGTAACATTATTTAAATGCTCTTTATTAACACGCTATATTGGGTATTTTTGTATTCTATATATCTTATTTTTCAACACAAGGATGCTGCTGGAAGCGTGAATTTCCCAACGGGGATGAATAAAATATCTATCTATATATCTATTAATGCCACACCCACCGCATTCCATTTGAACAACCTTCCTTGCTGCATTTACAGAACAATGGTGACAAGATAGGTCGTCGAGTTGTTAGTTTGAAACAACACCTTTTGGCTGTCTGCTGGTCGTTCTGGAGGGGTACGAAAAATCCTGGGACTTCTAGGTTTCATGAAGTTTTTGACAAGGGTAATACAGTGGAACCTCGGTTTTCGAACGCCTCTCAGTTCGAACAAATCGGTTCTCCACCAAAAATTTCTAGAAATTCTTGATTCGCTTTTCGTTTAAAAAAATCGGAGTTCGAATGCCGGTACGCTAGGGTGCGATGCTGAGCGGCGTACGGGTGTAGATTGCCCCCACCCCTCGTGAAGAACTGTTGTCACGAGAGCGCGCACTTCTTTTCGCTTTCGTTTTTAATATCGGTGAACGGAGTGTTTTAATCCCTAATTATGCCTCGGAAGAAGGGCGGTGCAAGCAGCAAAGTTGCTAAAGGTGAAAAAAGAAGAGTAGTGCGTACAACTATTGCATTTAAGAAAGAAATAATAGCAAAATATGAAGAAGATGTGCGAGTTTCCCTTCTTTCGAAGGAATAGAGCATGGCTTCTGCAGACCACCACAAAGGTAAGAAATCCCATTCATAGATCTTTTCTTTATCCTTTAACCGCTCGCCACTTGTTGTGGAGACCCGGGTGCTAAATGACGTGTAAACGACCTGATTTTTTTCATTCTTACACTTTCATGTTAGCGTAATCTTTCGTACGGAAGATTACGCTAACGTACTGGGTTAGCTTCATGTTTACGTTCATGTTAATCATTCAGGGTGTTGGAACGGATTAAAACGATTTTACATTACTTTTAATGGGAAAAAACGATTTTGGCGATTAAACAAATCGGTTTTCGAACAGGGTTCTGGAACGGATTATGGTCGAGAACCGAGGTTCCACTGTATAGTCTATACAAGTCCAATTCCCAATCATCTGTTCCCTTGTCAAACAGAGAGAAGTTTATTCTTTATGAAGGATCAGTTAGCCTGGATTTCTTTATTCCACTTTTGTGCAATCCTGCCCACTGGGCAACTCTATGCTGCCACACGCTCTGGTCACTATAATAACTCTGTCACATCAATCCAAGAAATTAAAAATAGAAACTCACCAAATAAAGTGTGTTGTGGTTCTCAATGTCTGGTTTTAATGAACTGCAATGATTGATCTTGGCAATCAGCATTGATCCTATTATTTTTACGATCTAATCGATGCGTCACAAAGTATGGGTCGCGGGTTGACCATTCTCCACACCGATTGGCTAGAAACAGACACTCTGTTGGAGTCATCTGTTGCTGCGTCCTCCCCAGCCAGTGATCTTCGCTTTTCAGACGGTTCATTCTATGCGAAACATCACCTACCCCACTTCCTCCCCTTAAAACGTTTTCACCTTGGATCTACACAATTCGCATAGGTCACCCTTTTTGACTTCATAACTGAGTTTCTCCAAAAGAAGAGATATTTTCATGCCCGAGTACTCGAAGTTACTCGAAAAACGCGATTAAAGCTGGGATTTCGGGCTTTTTGTGCCTTTTCAATCAGGGCAGGGGCCTTTTGCAAAATTTTCCGCGGTTCTTCTCACAATAAGACGGCTGTCAATTCGTAATATCGTGTCAGGAATATGTTCAAAGAGATCAAACATAATACACCGATTTCGCAATTTGTTAAATCGACTCCATTTTAGTTCGACGAGTGGTAGACGATAAAACCGTGAAAATTCAGACTTTTATTTAATCTGGATTTCAATAACTTCCATGCAACCACTTGACAAAATATAGCGTTTGGTTTCATTTCCAGTGTTGGGAATCTGTTATAAAGCAAGGCTGTAAAACCTGCTTACCACCTGCCAAGTATACTTCACAATAAATTAAGCAATCTCCGGAACAGGGGTTTCCAACATTTTTCAAGCTGAGAGCTACCGTTTCCTACTTAGTAGAGCAAAGGGCACCCGGTTTGATATACATTTTTAAAATCAAATCTTGTACTACTTACCAGGTTGTTACTATGTAATAACCAGGTCAATTGTTAGGGTTAGGGAGGGGTTAGGGTTGGAAGTGGAAGTGGAAAGAAGAAAAAGAGGGTTAGGGTTAGAGAAGAGAGAGAAAAGAAAGAGAAAGAAATGGAAGTAAAGAAAAAGGAGAAAGATCAAAAAATAAATGGTGAAAATGAAAGAGAGAGAAAAAGAAAGAGAAAGAAAGAGGGACAGAGAAAGAGAAATGAAAAGGGATGAAGAGCGATAAAAAAGACAATGAGAAAGTAAAAGAGAAAGACCAAAAAAGGAGAGAAATAAAAGGGAGAAAGATGGAAATGTAAATGGAGAAAAAGAAAGGGAGAGAGACAAAGGAATTGAGAAAAGAGAAAGGAAGAAGTATGGAGAAAGACAAAGAAGAAAAAGACAGAAAGAGAGAAATGAAAAGAGATGGAGATAAAAAGAGAATGAGAAAGTAAAAGAGAAAGAACAAAAAAAGGGAGAAAGATGGAAATATAAATGGAGAAAAAAAGGGAGAAGAGAAAGAAAGAACGACAGAGGCGAAAGAAAGAGAGAGAAACACAGAAATAGATAGATGGAGAAAGAGAGAGACATTGAAAGCAAGAGTTGGGAATCTGAAAGAGAGATAAAGAAAGACAGAAATAGACAAATAATGAAAAAAGTGAAAGACATAAGAAAAAGAAAGTGAAAACAAGAAAAGAGAAGAAGAGACGAAAAAGAAAGAGAAGAAGAAAGATAAATAGGAAGGAGGGTTAATTCAACTCAGTCAACCATAAACATTTTCATTTTACAAAAAAACAACAAAAAAAACACAATTGCCCAGAACTGGTGGGGTATTTTCAGAACAGTTCCGCGGGAACCTCAGCTGTCCTCAGAGGGCACCCGGGTCCCCGCGGGTCCCAGGTTGGAAACCCCTGCTCCGGAAAATAGACGGCGCTCTTACTCCGTCAGTCATGTATGGAGTATGGCCAGAACGGGCTGGTATTCCCTTTTGAAAATTCCAGGTGTAATAAAATTGGATGAATTCTCAAAAGGAGAAAATGAAAAGGTCCCCAAATCATGCATCGGAGGTAAACTGGCCTAAAGACCTCATAGGCCACAAGGAGCGCCCATGCATTTCGGGTATTTCGTTTTGATATTAATGGAGAGTTACTTTATGCGGCAGATTGCTGCTACCGTGGCAACAATAGTTCGTGCGTCAAGGTTTGCTGCTACCTCACCTCGGTAAACTCGACAACTGTAAATTCCAGACCACGGAAAAGCCGAATATTCAAGTTTAAAAACAAAACTCAATTCTGTCTTTATATAAGCCTCACTAGATTGTAAACCAAAGGCTTGGTCCCGGAATTGGCGTCAGCGCCTTTTTCTGCAGAACACCTTCGACACCTGGAGGCCTTTCGGCTCTTCTGTAAGTAGTTTAGATCACAGGTTTTCGGATCCGTGACCATTCCAGATAAAGAACCCAGGGGGTGATTGTGAAAACGAACACATATTTATTACTACGCTGAAAGGAAACGCGAAAGCTCTATATTTCTAGAGGACAGCGTGAAGGCAACCATGCTGTGAAGAATAGTGCCAGATTGCAACAAAGATGTTGTTTTTGTGCTGTTGAAGCCGATTGCGTTAACATGTCATCATTCCTCGAGGATTAAAGGAAACTCTAGCGACCTCGCAATAACTCTGATGATACGGAAAGAGAACAGAAGCGTTTTCGATAGAACGGCAGTGAAAATCATCTATTTGCATGTATACATCAAGGACTTGATTTGTGGCTGAAAAAGTTGAAATGTTGTGGTTGCTTGGTCAATATCGAATAAAGCTGAGGTCCGCAAACACTGGGCTGCGGGTCGTTTGGCACCAGGCAGCACAGAGAGGGGAAAAAAGGTTGCCTTATTTTATGCCTTTATCGCATTTACTCGTGTATAATATAAAAATCCGGAAAAAGAACCCCCATATTTGGGTTTGTGATACACGCGGGGTTTTACATTAGATGACCATATTTAAGACATCTTTGATCGGTCGAAAATTATCGCTGCCACATTTGCACAACTGGAATAAAACTAGGATTGCTGCATTGAAAGCACCAAATTTGAACCACAAAACCACTAGGGATGTAGATGACATAGGAAAAGGCATTTTATCTCATCGTCGCATTATTTGTACACACGTTTAATGATTAAAATAATTTATTGACAACAAACTATGAACACAAGACTTTTTACCCTCATCGTGCTTTTTTGAATTCATGTTTATCTTTCAGGATGGTAGCATGAGTATAAATACTGTGATAATGAGCTAAAACATGCCTTTTCATATGAAATCTAGACTCCTTGTGGTCCAGGGATTACACAGTGGACTTCGGCTTACCAGTATTGTTATTATTGTTGTTACAACAAATGTTATTAGTGGGCTGGGCCACGAGGATATTGTCAGACATCAGACTGGTCAGAAACCACTGGAATCAAGTCCTGTCAAGCCCCACATTTTAGTCCCGATACACATTATAGGAATAATGTCTGCAAAATTGTGGATACATTTGTCCTCTAGAAGGGCTTCATAAATGTTTCCAGACTTCCCTGCAGTATTTTGTGATTAGAGCGCATGCGTTGTGGAAGAGAGAGTTTGCCGTTTTTCCTCTGTTCCTTGAGCTCTACAGGAATTTAGCGAACGAGCGCCAAAACGATCATACAATTTAATTCGACCTCTGTTATCTACTCTTTCATTTAATTGGTCTACTGTTGCTGGGCAAAATGTTTTCCTCAATACAAAAAAGAAAAAAATAAGAAGCAGAAATTGTAGCGGCGTGTAGTCCGGAATTTACGGTAGCCAATGAAAATATGTCATGACATTTCCACACATGAAAACCGTCTTTAGCAAAAGTCAGGAGGATGTCGGTCGGGCAGTCAATGCAACGTGGTACCTTGGCACATGACGATGGGCTTACTGTACGAGGGGGCGGCGTGGCGCATTCGAGGGGTGCGGGGCGTCGGGGTGACGGGTTCGAGTGCGGGAGGGGTCGTCTAGCTCTGCGCCGTTAGCCGCTGCTCCGTGAGCGAGGCCTGGTGGGAAACGGTCTTGTTTTCGTGCGTGCGAAGCTTGGACACCACGTCGATGAAGCCCCGGCTTTTGACTTCTTTGTGGAGGGGTTCTGAGAAAACACAGACCGGTATGGTCTTCGGATGATCGGCAAACAGTAGAATATATCATAACGTCGAAATTCCGGGTCCAATCGGAGACGTTAAAAACTCGGCATCCTTTTCATGGTCAAATTCAAACACTTTTTAAGGACTTTCCAAGCAAACTTTCCAATTTCTCCAGTACCATTAAAAGAAGAACTCCAGTTTAAATCGTGTATTATATAGACGCACAAATATATTGTCATTCTACTGAAGGATTTTATACAATTGACGACAAAAGATTTTATACGATTGACTACAAATTATATTTAGTGCAAAAGATATTCACTGATTGGGGTGTAGTTCAATGTTGGCGCACCCTGGTAGAAAATGTTGTTTACAGGAACGGCAGAAACGGGACGCAAGGCTGATAAGATAATCAGCACATCCAGACGCAGAGGGGCCCTGATGACGTAGAAACGCTCGGTGTTGTTTTAAGTATTCCAGAAATCGCAACGCTCTTCTCCGAGATGGTGAAGCCCACCGGGCTTCATTGGCACGCCCATGGGGGGAGCCGGCACACCATCTCGCGGGGAGATGTGGTCCAATAAGAAAAGAGCTAAAGGACTTCAGAAGAGGGCTTCCCAGAGACGGCAACACTGATTCGGCCGTTTTTGATGGAGTACACTTAGTTAAATTGTAAATGAAATTAAATCTGCCCCCATGTGAAAATGTCAGCTTTCTTGTTCATCTTTTTCCCCTCAAGAAACGAGCGCGCATAAATTGTTGGGTGAATATAGGTTGTGTTTGGTTAATAGAGTCAGATAACCAATTCGAACAATTTGGTAAACGCTACATTTTGATATTTAATTCCCAACAATACATATGCGATTTTTAATCTTGCGTGCCAAGACATTTGTTTAACATATCTGTGGATCTGAAAAATACGTGTGTAAATATTTTTGAGACAAATCTTTCCCTTGTTAAAATGACGCTAATATGTAGCTTACATTTTCAGTTGCAGGAAGTTCTTCCTATTACAAATTTCAGCTGGGAAACGCCACCCTATTCATTGCACTAATACACATTTCATGGTGCCCTGTTTCGGCTTAGCATGCAACTGTCTTGGACGCGACCTAGAATTCAGCCTGACCCGACCCGAGTCGCAGGTATATAAACCCGAACCCGCCCATACCTGACTGATTTACCTGAAGCTTTAATTTGCCGCCAACAGGAAGCTTTACAGACTTCAACGCTGAACTGTGCGTTTTGGCTGAACTCTGCAGCTTGGAGTTTAGTTTGGGTCCGAGGCCCCGAGGTCAAAGTGAACGAATCAGCGCCAAAGTGAATGGTTCGGCGCCGAGGTGCGCATTGCGGCGATGTGCAGCCAGCGAAAGTGAACGAAATAGCACAAAAAAGAAAATCATATTCTGCAGATTACAAGCTACCAATAGTGAAAGATTGCGCCGAAAAGCAGAAGGAAAAGCTTGTAGGCTATTAGCAAGAAGCGCAAATGACATCTAATGTGAGGGAGGTGGAAGCAACACCGAGGATGAAAATTTCTTTGAATTTAGTGATTTTGAGTTAAGCTGATAGTTTAGTAAGCATTTCTTTATCTAAATAGTTATTTGAGTAAAATTAAATGCATACAGGAAGATCCTCCAGGGGGGGAAGGAAAAAATAAAACGACGAGGGAGATACCTGGCCGGCCCGACTTAATGATTGACATTTTAAGCCCGGGCCCAAGATCTTACCCCTAAAGAGACCTGTATTAGGCGATGGCGGGTCATCGGATAATGCCATAGAAAATAATGCCGGCTGCCGTGGGAAGAAATACAACGGCAAAGCGACGCCACGAGATAGCAGTGTCATTTGAGAAAAGTGGCAACAATCTCAAGCATTTACAAGCAATTCATCCAAAACTCAGGCACTTTTCAATACTTGCAAACACGGCCTTAAAACTCACGCATTTTCACATATTTCACCCGTCCGAAACCTGTTTCGTGGCGTATCCCCATCATTCAGGTTAACTAGAAGCACCAAACTGCATCTTACCGGAGCCCATGACAGCACAGATGAGTAACATGGAGTTGTATTTGATCTCGGGAGCGCTGCGCTCATCTGATAAGAGCTTGTGAAGCACCGCCACAAGGTCGGCTCCCACAAAGTCCTTCTCTGCACCGACTGAGAATTTGTAACCCAAAAAAAAACCAACACACATTTATTTAAGGGGGTGAATTCCGATTCCATGCAAGTCATTCGTTATCATCGTCCTCACCCAAATCCAGCGCGGCAATGAGACCGAGTGCCACCAGCGCTTCGTTCTGCATGATCATGTGCTCGCTGGTTGCCATGGTGATTAAGTGCTTGACTCCACCTCCTTGAATGACCGTCCGGATGACTTCCTGAAAGTACAATTGGAACTGTACCAAGCCGAACGGGCTCTCTTGAACCAAAAACCTCGGTCGTACCTTGGACTTGCTATGTCGAATGAGAGCAGAAAGGAGCCTGTTGGACTCGCCCATCACTCCGGCGTGATCTTTGGCTTCACACCACTCCACGAGACGCTCCACCAGCTTCTCGTTGATGCCTAGCTGGACTGCCGCTTCCACTGTAAGCAACATTCGTGACTTTATTCACTAACCCCTTGCTCTATCGCCGTTTACTTTATATACTTTACTTTATATATATTATATATATCATATATATCATCATTCCAGCAGCTCCGTGTTATTTCGCTCTTTTTGTTATTTATTGTTTTAAGTGTCTGCTTCTATCCTCTGAGTTTTTCGTCCCGCTTGACAACTACACTTTTGGATTACTTTCTTATCCTATCGTAATGGGTTTTAACGCACAAAAATGTGTTTATTCGAGGAATCAACTCCTTGCCCTGAAGTATTCTCGTGCCGGCGTGATGAGGGGGCCCTATCATGGATGGAGAGCTGGAGCTAGCTAAGCGGCTAGCGGCGTTATAAGTCTTCGGTACCGTCCGTAATCATGCTAAATGTGAACTCTCCACCAAATAAGACAGACGAGCTGGCTGCGCTGGTGAAAAACATCAAAGCGTACAGGGAGTGCAATTTGCTGTGTTTTACGGAAACGTGGCTCACGTCTAGCATCCCGGAAGCTAACGTGGCGCTACCCAGAGCTCCCCGGCTTCAGCGCCGTTAGACAGAGACACAAAAGCCTGCGGGATGCAGAGAGGAGGTGGACTCGCTATCTAAGTGAACACGAGGTAGTGTAACCCTGGGCACAAAGATTTCCATCTGCTGCAGGGACGTCGAACTTTTGGACTAGCCTGTGACGTCATCCACTCTGCTGTGGCTAAACTACAACACAGCACCCCGGGGGCCTCCTGTTAATCTGTTAGTAAACAATAAAAGGATACTGCTGGAAGTGTGAATTTCCCTATGGGGATGAATAAAGTATCCATCTATTTATCTATCCATCTATCTACTTTTCGCAGTTCACTGTGTTGCGGATTTTCATCTTTAACTCTACCCAGGGGAGGAAAAGGCTACATTAAACCCCACCTCTACATTTCCATATTACCCTATTTTTATTACAGTGAGTATTTTTTGTAGCAATATTTAAATACTCTATAGCAAAACGTTAGAATACAAAAATACCCAATATATGTCTTTATTTTATTATTTTATTTTTCAACACAAGGATACTGCTGGAAGTGTGAATTTTCCTACGGGGATGAATCAAGTATCTATCTATCTCTTTTATACAGTAAAATAGATCAATCTTTGTGGCAAATTATCATCATCTGCAGGTGGGTGCGAATTGAATCCCCTATTATTTTTGGGGGGCTTTCACTGCATTGCTAAGTATAGCGAAGACTAATAAGAATTCCACCTTGTGTGTCAACGAGCATGCGTAAGGTTCCCAGGAGCTTGAACTGGACCGGCGGCATCTCCGACTGCAAGAACTTCAACACCACATCCGCCACTCCTGCTGACAGCATCTTGGATTTGTTCACAACTAAAGCAACAGAACACAACAAATTCAGGGTGGAATCTTGGCACTCGTATGCAAAAGTACCATGCTTAGTGTACTCTCGCAAATTTTCATAAACTGTAAATCACGGACTACAGAGGGCACCTGATTAAAAGCTCCATGCTCAAATTTAAGAACAAAACTCCATTTCGTCTCTGGCCAAGACACTGGTGCCAACCGCGTGTGGAATTTAGCGTCGACGCCTTTGACTGGTTAACGCACACCTAAAGTCGTTTTCAGCTCTCCTGCAAGTTGTTTACATCACGTGTTTTTAGATCACGTGACCATTCAACATGGCGACTACCAGAGCGATTACAAAAACGAGCACATATTTACGACTAAGCTGAAAGAAAACGCAAATGAGTGCTGCATAGCATAAAATGTGAGCCGTATATTTCTAAACGACTGGGCCAGGGCAACCAAAATGTGGATAATAGTGCCAGATTGCAACAGTTTTTTGTGCTGTTGTCCAGTGATGGTTGCCACTGTAACAAAACAAAAATCACTGCCTTGTCATCATTCCTCGAGGATTAAAGAAAACTCCAGTGACCTGACAATGACTCTGATAAAGAGGAGAAGTGTTTTTGATAGTTAACTTCCACTACCGTTCAATTCAAATGTATGAATTGAGCAGGATTCATAGGTGAAAGAGTTGAAATATGAGTACGTAGCCTGTTATCAGACGTGCAAATGGGCTTAAATAGTGAAGAGTGTGAAGAAAACACCGTATTTATTGGAGTATAACATGCACCCTTAATTTTTGATTGAAAATTGCTATTAAGTTTTGCTTGACTTCGCTTAAACTAAGCATTGAAAGTGACAACCGTTGACTTCATGCAGCCATGATTCATATATTTTTAATGTCCGTTAAAGTCTGATTCATCATCAGATACACCAAAGAGTTGGGTCCTCATTGTGCTTTTTGCCTTTCTTTACATCTTTTAGGACAACTTTCTCCTTTCTCTGACATTTAATACTGTGATGCTGAGATAAGATCTACAATTTTACACAATTTCAGCCAGGGCGACCATTGACTTTAATTCAAACGCACTGCCTCCACGCACCCTTACTGATTTAAAATAACACAAGATGTGATAAATCACACAATTTATTTGGACTTCTGTGAACTTCGCTTTCATTTTATTCATTTTTTGTTTCCGGGCAAAATGTTTATTCAGCCACAAAAGAAAAGAAAAGCCAGTGTTTAAAGAATCTGCTTATAGTCCGGAATTTACAAAACCATATCAAAGCTTTTAAGGGATGTGAAAATGTAACTCACCGGGAATGGCCAGATTTCGAAGGGCACTGAGAGCTGCGTGTTGAACAGTGACATTGCCCTCATTGATGTGACGATCCAACAGCTCCAATAGCTTCTGTACTATACCAGTGTCCACCATGTGGATGCAGTTGCCATCTGGTCACAGTGGGGAAAAAACATTTTGAAATACAGGGCCTGTTCCCCCTTTTTTAATGACCAAATTCAAGCACTTTTTAGGACTTTCAAAGCCAATTTCCAATTTCTCCATTACCATTTCAATAAAAATATCCAGTATCAAACAAGAATTCTGCAAGGCCACAAATATAACTGAGATTTACATATCCCATTTTTAATCTTGTGTGCATATACATATATACATAAAGATTTGTAGATCTCAAGTCAATTGCAAATCAATTTGTTTTGAGGAAATGTCTTCAAATAAAGGTGTTGGGTAAAAATGACATTAAAATGTAGCTTAGATTTTTGGATACAGGTAGTACAATTTAACACAGTGAAACGTCACCATCATTTTTTGCATGGCCCATGAAAAATGTCCATGATCACAGACGCTGCCCGACCTACGAAAGAGTTAGGTTCTGGACGATCGTTCGTAAGTTGAATTTGTTCGCAAGTTGCTTCGGTGCTACATTTTGTATGTTTAAGGTTTGTATAAGTATGTTTCAGGCTTGTAACATGTATTGTTTTGTACTAAAAAATAATCCTTTCATAAAATAATATTCTTTATAAAGATAAAGTTAAGTATAACTTACTTTTGGAAGCTAAGCTTTAATAGGTCCTCCTCCGTGTTAGAGAAAAAAAGCGATCCGTCCAGTTTCTCAACCGCATCAAGCTTTCTTATTCCACTTTAATTTCAAAAGAAAAGGCTAACCTCTTCTTTATACTTTAAATGTAAATGGTTTGCCAAAAAAACCTCAGAGACAAGTAGGCATGTTCACCCGTGAATTAATAAAATGGGATTGGATGTGATTCATCTGAACGAGCAAGCCACGATGGCCTGTCAGAGCCTTTGCACTTCACCCTTCTCCTTACTGTCTTGCAACAATCACTGTTTATGGATCCCTTAACTGCCTTGGTCGTCAGGACACCACTTCCTGTACAGCCTGGCAGCGCCCATTCCGCTCCGGGCCATTGTTTTGCGCGTTTGCTTCCCCACGTAAAACATAAAGTACTGCTTTCTAGGGCTACCAGTAGCAGGGGAAGCCTCCTGGTCTGATTCACATTAAGCATCTTCGTTATCTGTTCAGGCTGGCAACCAGTTGAGGGTGTCCCCTGCCCACTGCCCGATGATTGCTGGGATGGGCTCCAGCACCCCCGCGACCCTACTGAGGATAAGCGGTGCAGCTAATGAGATGAGATGAGATTATCTGTTCACCTATAATGTAATGTAGAGCGACTTTCTTCCGGACCTTGGCATTGATGGCCCCGGCAAGTACGTTTGCCCATCGCATCGCACTTTGCCCTCAAAGCCTTCTGGGATGCAATTTAAAATACGGATACCAGATCCTAAAACATAAGTGGCTTGCGAAACTATTTGTCCCCTTTGAACTTTGTGACTTTTTGCCACATTTCAGACTTCAAACTTAAAGATATAAAACTAATTTCTTGTGAAGCATTAACTGTACACCAATCACATTGAATGGATGCATCAATAAACAATAAAAATGTCAAAGTTCTTAGGGCGCTGGAGATAGTATAGATATAGACAGTATAGAATGTTTACACACGAACTAGGAATAGGAAGCGGATTTTTTCACTTCCGCGTGGATGCTGGGTGACCTTTCACAGCGTCACATGCCGGTAGTGGCAGAAAGAAGCATTGCAGTACTATCCTGTATTCTGAAAAAGGTGCACACAATACAAAATTTAACTTACAGACATCTGTAATACGTAATCCTTGCACTAATATAGATTTCATAGTGCCCTGTTTAGGTATAGCATGCACCTGTCCTCTTGGGCGCCTGCTGCAGGTAATCATGAGGAAGAAGTGCAATAGCAAAATGAAGCCACCAGAGCAGGTGTGTCAGTGTCTTTTGTTTAATCTATCTTTATTTAATGCGTGGTCTAAAGAGTAAGACTGCTGAAAAACATGGTATCAAATTCAAGCATTTTCAAGGTTTTCAAGCACATGTCCGAACCCTGTAAACAGGTTAAAAATATCAAAATCCAATCCAGTGGTTTGTTGAAGATTACCGTTACGGGCAAAATTTGCAATGGCAAGCGCGCCAGCCAATTGCAATTGGTGGTTGTGAGATGGAATCCAGGAAAGGACCCGCTGGAAGACACTTCCCTTCCCTCCATCAAACAGCTTTTGCATGGACTCATCTGCACAGAGAGACGGGAATTATGAACAGGATCGGAGCAGGCACGAGGTGAAAACGTCAGCGTACCTCCGAGCAGCAGGAGGACCATGAGGTCTGAGGCCGTCTTCAGCTGAGCCACTTCCTCCTCCCGCTTGCCGTCCACTGTTTGAGCAACCACTTCCAAGAGGCACTCCACCAAACCTGCCTCCACCATCTGCAACTTTATCACATCTGGACAACAACCAAGTAAGGTTGAATCAGGAATCGTAGAGAGGACGCACAGCATAAACAAAACAAGGGAAGTTAGAGATGACATATTTATTGCGAGTAAAATTGGTATCTAAGGCTGCAACAAAGAATCCATAAAATAGTTTAAGATCAACAATTTAATCATCAATTTGTCTTGTCACGCGATTAAAGTGCCATTAGGCACATCAGATCAATGCAAATAAGTGCATTGAATTCCATTGTGAAGTTGAGGGTTGTAGTACCACTTTGGACCAGTAGAGGGCGCCTGGGGACTGTTTTTATTAAAAAAAGGATCAAACAATTATTTTAAATCATTTTTTTAACGTTGCATCATTACAAACAAGGCATGAAACTTTGTTTGCAAACGCCAATTTAATTAAGATTGATAGCTGGGGACACAGTCTCAAAATGAGTGCATTAATTGTGACTGAACTTAATGTGTACAGCTAAGATAACGTGACATGATAAGAACAAGTGATATTTTCTTTTAGCCATGGCATTCGTGTCATTCAGTGTTGGAGCACTTGTATAATATTAAGATGTGTTACCCAATCAAATCAAAATGTGTTTGTACAGCACTTTACAGACACCAAAATGGTGCTCATGACAATATCTTGTTGTATTTTTTATAGTTACAACTGACAAAAAAATAAGTATTGATTGATAAACTCAAACTCCTACTCCAACATTACCTTTTGAAGACAATGTTACTGGAATTGTGAACAAAAATAAATTACGTTTAAAAAAAAAAAGATTTTCTGGGAGTATTTTTCCTCTGAATATAGTATGCAGTCAAAAAAAAGGTTATTGGTCATTAATGTCCGTTTACCGTACTAGGATTATATCGGTGATAAGTTTCATCCGTTTTTAATATCGAACACCTGCAGCGGAGACTGCATAGAATGTCTGTTTTTTTATTTGGACTATTATAAGTCATTATTTTTTGTTATGTATCTAAATGTATCCAACTAATCTTAATCTAATTTAAATCTTAACTGCTTAAATCCTGATTTGTATGTGTGCGTTTTGGCAACGCCTGACCATTATGTGCGTTTCGACTATTTACATCATTGTCATTATCGGCCAATCATGTTGTTGTTCTTTGATTTTCACATCAATTAGGATGGATTTGCTTTTTGTAACCTCAAGCTTTAAATAAAATAAAGGAGTCAGGGGAGGGCTTTTATAACAGGTTGGAATTTCTTATTGGAAGTTTGGGTCCTCACCTGTTCTAATCACAAGTTATAAAAATATTGATGTCTTTTCTCCTTAATTTGAGTGTCTACTAAACTATAATCTTATCAATCGGTTACCGGTATCAGTATGAAAAAACAGTTTTATATAGATAATATACACACACAAATTGATTAACACACATGTATACAGGAACGTTGGAAAGACATAATGCACATTACCATTTTCTGCAAGAGGAGCCAGGACCTCAAATATCATTTCTTTCTTTTCATGCTCCTCTTGTTTCTGGAAAAGGCGCACGAGCTCCTCGGCAATGTTAGTGGAGGCGAACTGCTCTTTGCTCGACTCTAAAGAGACAACAACAGCAGGTCTCAGATCATAAATGAGCACATTTCTGGAGGGTGTGTAAAGGTGCCACATTTTACAAGAAGTTCCAAAAGTCTTAGGCACATTTGAAGTTTCCATATCTCCTTAACTATGAATGGTAGCAAGATAAATGTTGTGCCATTTTGAAGCCAATTACAATATGTTTCTGCAAGGCTATTGATTTTTTGTATTTCTTTTCAGACGTATTAACTCAAACAGAAGAGGCGTTTTGTGTGCTTGCCTTTAGCAAAAACGGAATCGTGGACTGTTGTTCAACGTGCATTTCGCAGAGAATGCAGAAAAGATCCACCAGAGTGGAAGTGCATACTGTGATAGTATGGTAAATTCATATTGAATGGGTGCCTATGCCCAGCTAAAAAACGGGAGGCCCCTCAAATTCAGAAGTTGTGATTGAAAAAGTTGGAACTGCTTTAAAAACGATCAGAAGAGCCAGTAGGGAACTTCAGTGTCCCACAACAACTTTTTGCTCGTTGTGACTTTTGCATTGCAATGTAAGAGAAGATGGAAGATGACGAATTTAAAGACAGGTAGCGATATGGCGGCTTTCCACGTAAACAGCAAAGTTAACAAGAATAACACTTGCATATGGGGTACTAAGAACCCAAATGACCTTTTTGAGCATCAGCGTGATTTCCCAAGACTGTATTTTGTGCTATGTCAAAGAAAGCTGTCTACAGACCATTCTTCCGAGAAAGAGCAACAGCCAATGGTGAGACATACCTCAACATGCTGGAAAACTGGTTAATGGATAAATCGAGTGAGAAAGAGTCCACACTAGGCCTCGGCCTTTCTGGACGGTCTGGGCAGAATGATCATAATTTTATGTCCTGGCCTCCCAAATCTCAAGATCTCACATCATGTGATTTTTCAGTGGGAATTTGTTAAAGGATTTGTCTATGTGCCAACTATTCGAAGAAACGTGGATGAGCTAAAGGCACGAACAACAAAAACTGTTGCTACCATTGACAATGCAATCCTACGACAAGTTTGGCAAGAACTTGACCAATAGCTTGCAGTGTGTCATGGGCCCAAGTGTGCTCATATTCAATATTTAACATTCCATGTAAAAATTTACATCACAAGCTTTCGGAATTAACCAGAGGGGTTTTTATATTCTAAAGAGCTTCTGAAATTTGCAATGTCGAAGCGTGCCCAAGACTTTTGGAACACCCTGTACAGACACTCCCCTACTTATGAACATTCGACTTACGCAAAAAGGTAGATACGAACATTTTTTTGGGGATATCGAAAAATATCCGGACATTGCTGTAAGTTAGATTTTGTATTGTGTGCACCTTTTTCAGAGTACAGGTCAGTACTGTAGTGCTTCTTTCCGCTGCTACCAGCATGTGGTGGCACTGTGAGAGGTCACCCAGCAATCCACCCCAATGAAAAAAAATCAGTCCTCTACTTCCTAGTTCGTGTGTATACACACTGCACTGTATCTCTAGCACGCCAAGAGCTTGGACGTTTTATTGTTTAATATCTTGAGCATCCATTCAATGTGGTTCATGTAAAGTGTAAAGAAGAGGTAAGCCGTTTCTTTTGAAACGAAAGTGGAATAAGAAAGCTTAATGCAGTTGAGAAAATGGTTGGATCGCTTTTTTTTGTCCACTTTTTACCACAGAGGAGGAAGTCGCGTAACTCTTCCAAAAGTAAGTTAAATTCGTCTTCATTTATCTTTATAGTCAAGTCAAGTCATGTTTATTTGTATAGCCCTTAATCACCAGGAGTCTCAAAGGGCTTCACAGACCACAGAATGTCAACGCCTAATGTGTTTTTCAGCACTATGTTTTATCATTAATCCTGCTTTGAAACGTTACAGAACATATTTTATCAAACGTTTATTTTTCAGTACAAAATAATACAGGTTACTTACACAAGCCTTAAACATACTTATATAAGCCTTAAACATACAAAATATAGCACTGAAGCAACTTACGAACAAATTCAACTAACAAACGATTGTCCTGAATCTCGTCTGTAAGTAGGGCAGCGTCTGTACTTTGTGGCTAGGTATATCCTGCTATCAGCTGTTTAGTGTAAGGCAGCCATTTTAGGGTTGTGCACTTACACACATGAACTTGGTGTGGGATGAGCAGCTCAACTCACCGAGCTCGGCTAAATTCCCAAAGGCGATGAGGCACATTTCCGTCAGGGCAGCGTTGTGGGAATGGATGCCAAGCAGCTTCACTAGGGTGGGGATCACACCCATGCTAATCAGCTGGCCTTGTAGAGCATCTACAAAGAAAGGGAGGAATGTAGATAGAATCAAATTATTGTGAAAATAAAGTATACCATAAAGACAGAGGGCCCCGAAATGTGTGGTAGGTTCGACGCTAATGGCTCGCGAGCGGCATTTTGTCATTAGTTCATAAAGAATATTGTATAAGTCGACCTAATTTCAGAGGCTAAGTTGGAAAATAGAGCATTGGAGAAATAGAGGAAGAATGAAAATCCTGCACCTTTATGAAAGGTTCCGCTTTGATTACGACCATTGTTCTGACGGCCATTACCATTATCATTGCTATAGTTCATCAGCATGCCACAAAAGACTGTCAAGAGCTTCTCATTTCCCGGCTCTGTATTTTGGGAGAGGCTTTTAATGTGTTCGGCTACTATCTGAGCCCCTCCTGCCAGGTCAACTGCACTCCTGCCCTCATCTGCAAAACAAAAGAGGCCGAGACACAAATCAACCAAAAGGAAAATAATTTGAAAAAAAAAACGCAAGAACAAAAAAGATACATGTGAAGTATCATCATGTATTGTATTAGATCTATATATTATCCCTAGAGCTTAATAAAAAAAGAACAAATACTGAAAAACATGTGCAAGGAATTAATGGGTACATATTCTTATAGTTTTAGGCCCTCAGTCTTAAAAAAAAAAACATAATTTCTGTCCTTTTTCCTTAGGTCGTTTTCCTACTTTTGAGTAATATGTACTTTCTACATATTTTTCAACACTTTAATGCTTTTTCATATTATTTAGTTCAATTTCTGTCTTTTTTCCACACCTTTCTCTAGCTTTTGCACTTTTTTTTTACATACTTTTCAGAACATTTTAGTTTTTGCAGGTGGGACATTTTGTTTTTGGGGGACATTTTCCAGTTCTTTTTTTGGTGTCGTATTGGTCATGTTTCAGTTGTTTAGGGTCATTTTTTTGGACGGTTTAAGTTTTAAGGTTCATTTTTTGGTCATTCTACAGTTGTTTTGTGGTTGTTTTTTTTCTCTATTTTTGGTCATTTCCTAGTAGCAAGAAGTAAGCAAGAGAAGCCAACAGTTCATGTTTAATGTTTCATTAATGTTAATAAAGTTAAAAGTTTAAGAACTGTTTATACAGGCAATTGAACAATATAAAAATTATTTATTTTTCATAGTCAGCAATTATAAGTGGGTTCTTCAGTTGTGTTTATCTATCCATCCATTAACTTCACCACTTATACTCAGTAGGGTCGCGGGGGTGCTGGAGCCCATATCCCAGCTGTCTTCGGAGAGTAGGCAGGGGACACCCTGAACCATTTGCCAGCCAGTCACAGGGCACACAGAGACAAACAATTAACTTACTCGCTCATACACATCTAGGGACAATTTGGGCCGGCCAATTAACCAGAAATGCATGCTTCTGGATTGTGGGAGGAGACTGGAGTGCCCGCTGAATACCCATGCAAACACAAGGAGAACATGCAAACTCCACAAAGGAAGGCTGGTAGCTGGATTTCATCCCATAAGATCAGAAAAGTGCCACAGACGAACTAATCACTCAGCCGCCATGCCGCCCCTTTATATAACTTATTGTAATTTTAATTATTTATTCCTGATTGATTGGTCAATTTTAAATATGTTAATTCATTTTTTCTTTTACGTTAAAAAATAAAAAATAATAAAAGCATTGGAATGTTTTTATTACAGCTTTTCTTGAGATAAACCTGATGCGGCTTAGCCTCATCTAGACTGTGTTTCCAGGAGCCCCCAGGTAAATTGAGTTTGAGATCTCTGATCTAATATATTTTGATCAATTTAAATGATTTAAAGAATTTGAGGATGGGCACTTCCGTGCCAAGCTGGATCCAGTAGCTAAACTCGAAACAGGAGGCGTATTATTTTGCAGATCTTAATTAGTTAAACATTTAAAGTCTTTGTGGGACGATGAATCCATGTTATTTTATTGTGCTCTATTGTTCCATGTTGATAAAGAAACATTTCATGTTTGAACTCTACTATAACAAGGACTATTATTTACTCACAACCATTTCAGACACTAAAGGGAATAGGGACACACTTCTTTACACTGCCACTATTGAGTCCTTAATCAAGCTCAAAATATGCTGCATCCCTCTCGATTCGAGATGAGAAAGCTTTTCACCAAAGAACAGACAGCTGGTATAGAGGCTAAACAGCAGGCTAGCCTCAATCAATCATTAACATGTACTCCGAAATCCCCAAACTTGGAAACACTTGATTATCATTCTCACAATTCAAAGAATGAACGGAAAAAACCCTTTCATGTATTATATATGTCCATTTCTATTTTAAGAATCGAAAGTTTTAACACCAGTGACTTGTATCCAATCCATCACAATGCTGGGAGTTACTGATGGCTCAGCTGTTTACTGCAGTAATTGTTACATTCCAAAGCAAAGAATACATGCAAACCCATGGGTGTTGAAACCCAAAACCAGCACTAGTTCCTGAGATTACACATTCGTACGGCAGAGCTACTTACGGCTGTCGTAACAGATGTTGCCGAGAGCCCGACCCGTCTGCAGTAGAACCTCTTGATCGGTGGAGTTCAACAGCTGAATGAGAGGAGGGATGAGGCCAGCTTCCACGCAGGGACTCCGCATGAATTCTAAGGGGAAAGGACTCTCAATGCTGAAGTCATAAACACTTCCCTTGAACTAAACTTCACTTCTGTTCCATGGACATAATTCAAAATAACAGCAAAACTGCGTACATCTCTTTAACCTCACCATTTTTGGCCACCTCTGCGATGATATTGGCGACTTTTGGGGAGCAGGATGACTGAGGACTTAGTAAGGTGGAAAGCAGGGGAAGAACGGCCATCTCTTGGATCTTCAAGCTGGCTTCTGTATCTGTAGTAACCACACCCCAGCAACAGTGATCGTCAATAATCATAATCATTTTTTGCACAGCCCTTAATCACAGAGTCTTGAAGGGATACACAGGCCACAATTTCAAGATGCCCTGATCTGAGACCTTCATGTGCTCCAAGAAAAGCTAAATGAGGAAAATCCGAATCCTTGTGAAGGGCCACACATGGGGTAACCCCCCTTACAGAATGTCCAGCAATCAGGTGAGCAAATCTGGAAGCATACTTACTGTTGTTAACCAACTCTTTCAGCAGGCAGTCTAGGCAGCTCTGCACAGTAGCTGAAGTGCTGTCTGTGGACTCCAGCTTCAGCTTGCCCAAGGCGTCACTCAAGTTGTCTGGAAGCAAAATTAATAAAAAATATTGTGTTGAGACAGCGGAGGCTGTATTCTGTGATCATGATCACCACACTGGTTTCAGTGCAGTGGTGGCATCGCTAAAACTGTGGATTTTAATTAAATGATGTCAAATAAGATCAGTTTGGAATTTAAACCAGCTGAAAATATTAGCTCGTGTTTCCCCATTGGAATGATTGAAATATGAGTCATTTCAAAAGCTTCCTAAAACAAAGCTGTATTCAAAAGATAGACCTGCCAAGTCAAGTCAAATCATGTTCATTTTCAAAGGGCTGCACAGACCACAGATTATTGCAAACCACAGACTATCATTACTCTATCCCCTGATCTAAAACCTACATGAGGGCAAGGAAAAACTCAAAAATAAATTACATTGTGCAACAAACATACAAAAACTGCTGGTGTTGTTCTTCTACGCCACAGTTGAGAATACGAGTCACGGTGTGTTATGCTGGGAGAGTAATCAACCCAGCTCAGAAGATCATTGGCTGCTCTCTGTCCAGGCTGTAGGAGATTCTCAGCTTGCAATACCGCAGCAGAGCTGTCAACATTACAAGGGACTCTTCTCACCCCAGCCACCACTTATTTAACCTGTTTCCCTCTAGTAGGCTCAGAGTTTTTTTTCCTCAGGGACAACTACACCTTAAACAAGCGTACCGAATTGCAAAAAAAAGAATTTCTTGCGACTTATCTGGGATTTTTTTTCATGTCACTGTTAAGATGCAGTATTCTTTCATTGCACTGGGACCAAAGCTATTTAATTTATATATTAACGATATTTTTAATGTTTCAAAACTATTGAAAATAGTAGTATTTGCAGACGACACTAACATTTTCTATTCAAATGATAACTATATGGATTTGGTAACCTGTATTAATCGTGAACTAATTAACCTAAAAGTATGGATGGATATAAATAAATTATCTTCAAATTTAATAAAACCAAAGTAATATTCTTTGGTAATCGTAAGGCAAATCAAGATTTAGAAGTAAAAATGGATGGTGTCACGATAGACATTGTATCAGAAATTAAGTTTTTAGGGGTCATAATAGACAATAAATTAAGTTGGAAAACACACATCAGACACATACAAACAAAGGTATCTAAAAGCATTTCAATAATTAATAAAACCAAAGTTCTTTTACATTAATTATGACATTACTGCTCCATCACGTTTGTCTTGGATTCAACTTCTTTGCACATACACAAAGAGGTAAGTATTAGTTTTAGGAGCGAGCAGCAGCAAGTCAACTGCAGGAGAGAGAGTGGGAAAGGTGAGAGGAGAGAGAGTGGGAAAGGTGAGATGGCACAACATTCATTTGGACAGGTAACTTGAAATTAGTTTTACCTGGTTATATCAGTATCAGAAATTATTTTCCCCCCATTTTATTATGAATATTTTGTTTGTTTGTTTGTTTGTACATGATTCAATTGTTTGTTTGTTTGTACATGATTCAAATTGAATCTTTTCTTCCGGCGCCGTCACGAATGGCAGCCACTCCAGCAGCTCCCGTGTTATTTTCGATTGTTCTCAGCTCAGGGATGCTGCTGGAAATGTGAATTTCCCTTCGGGGATGAACAAAGTATCTATCTATCTATCTATCTATCTATTATTATAACTTAGGCCCATCTATGAACACTACTTTGAAAATATTTTTCCCCATTTATTCAGACAATCTTTAATCATATTTTTTTCTTTAGATTCTTTACTACATGTTTGTCCTACAGGGCCATGTCTAATGTCGTTGGATACCATGTTTAACCATGTTGATACGGCGGCGTAGTGGTTAGCGCGTGTGCGACACAGTTTTGAGGTCATGAGATCGAACCTCCTGTGTGGAGTTTGCATGTTCTCCCGTGCTTGCGTGAGTTTCCCCCGGGCACTCCGGTTCCCTCCCACATTCCAAAGACATGCATTTCAGGTGGATTGGCCGGTCCAAATTGTCCCTAGGAGTGAATGGGCGAGCGAGTTGTCTGTCCCTGTTTGCCCTGCGATTGGCTGGCAACCAGTTCAGGGTGTCCCCTGCCCACTGCCCGATGATTGCTGGGATGGGCTCCAGCACCCCCGCGACCCTACTGAGGATAAGCGGTGCAGCTAATGAGATGAGATGAGATGGACAATCCAAAATGTCCCTAGGTGTGAATGAGCGAGCGAATTGTCTGTCTCTGTGTGCCCTGCGAATGGCTAGAAACCAGTTCAGGGTATCCCCTGCCCACTGCCCGTAGATAGCTGGGGTGGCCGCGACCCTACTGAGGATAAGCGGTGCAAATAATGGATGGATGGATATCAATGCCAATAAGGACAACTCTATTTTATTCTATTTGATTCTATATGCAGAGGTGATTTTCCACTCGACTTGCACTGCCTGGAAAGCAGCAGGCTATCGAGTTGTGAATTAGATTTATTTATTAGACCAATAAATCAAATCTCCACACACAGAGGGTAGTACAGGCAATAGATTCCCTCTGTAATTCATAATTTTAATTCCAAATGAGAGGGATTGCTAGTGTCGATTTACTGAGTATTAGATCGAACGTGGCTCTCCTTTTACCAGAGCCCGGGACCTAAATGAAAAAGAAAATGCTCCAACGGAGTAATATGCAGAATGAATGCGTTGCGTAACAGCTGTAAAGATGGAGGAGTGCCATCTGCACCACCAACAACGGCAGAGGCGGCGTTGCCATTTCGGAGGATGGAGCCCACACCCAAGACTCCCCCAAAAGCAGAGTACTATTTAAACGTCGTTGCAATGCAGCACCCTCACCACACAACATATCTCTGTCGTTTCTTCTCCGAGGTCCCTAATAACATTGCAACTATAAACCCAACTGAGATTACGTCATAATGCATAGGGCATCAAAACGGCATAGTGACTTTATTGACATGCTAGCACGGCTACTAGCTACTCACCCATCTCGACGGGATGCTACACCGGGTAAGAAACCAAAAGTGGGAGGGGGGGTGTCAGTGTAGAAACGCTCCAGGTCGTCGTTAGCGGCGTTTAAAGAAAGGACGATTTCCCCCCCATGCAAACATTCACGTTTTTGGTTCTTCTTTCGCTTCTTCCTCTTCTCGCCACGCGTGTCTAATGTACACAAGTCTTCGTGGATGTGGCGAGTGAGCTAACCCGCTAACACTCAGCCCGTCAGCAACTCCCTCTCCACCGCCACCCCCTAAAAAAAGGTAAAAATCCGTGAGTTAACTTCCTGTGTTTTATTATAAGTACTATTTTTATTTTAACAACAGTCTTCTAGTGAGAGGTAACTTGTCCGGTTTGGCTTTCAAAATTAAAGATAGAAAAAAACGCTGACAGTGACACTCCCTTCAATGTGAAGACGGCGATAAGTTAGTCAGTAAACTTTTCCGGTCTCACCTACAAAATAAATCCCTGACGCTTTTGAATTCATTGATTGTTTGCACGCACGCACATACACACGCTAATGTTCCCTGTAATTTTCCACGGGTCTGAGCGTTCACACAAAGTCCGTGAGCAACGCTTGAAACAACAGTGAGCAACAGCAATCCCAAGTGTGGCAAGATAATTCATTATCAAACATGTCCAAAACTTGACATCACGTCAAGTCAAGTCATTTTTATTTGTATAGCCCTAAATCACGAAGAGTCCCAAAGGGCTTCACACAGATCATTACACTATATTACACAGACTATTTTTCTGAGTATTATCATACATTCCCCTGCTCTGGAGCCGACGAAAAGAGTAGGTTATTCATATGCTATAGAGTAGAAGTGAGTTTTAAGCTTAGATTTAAACATTTCCACTGAGGTTGCAGATCGGATCTCAGGGGGAAGAGCATTCCACAGCACCGGTGCCCGGATGGAGAACGCTCTCGAACCAGCTGAACACTTCTTTGCTATTGGGATCACCAGAAGACCGGCACTTTCAGAACGTAGGCTTCGGACCGGGACATAGGGGGAAATCAGATCTGAAAGATAAGAGGGAGCAAGTCCATGTATGATTTTGTATAATACTAAAAGAACCTTGAAATCACATCTAAGGCTAACTGGGAGCCAATGCAGGTTAGCCAAAATCGGTGCGATGTGATCGGACTTTTTTGTCCTAGTTAAAAGCCTTGCTGCGGCATTTTGTACCATTTGCTGAGTTTTCGGCAATGCAAAATTATTCTTCACTTTTGAATGAATTGACTCATGTACAATTGCAAAGGTTGTAGGGCCTACAAACGTCATTTGTTTTTACAATTCTTTCACAAGATTTCCAATTCTTTTATTCCTGGTATCTTTTGTCGCATAATACTGACATTATTTAGTCGGTTGCACGATACAAAACTGTATTTAATTACATTTAATTACATTTTTAGTGGAAGTACAATGTTGGAAATTATCTGAATGCAACACAAAATATTTCCCTGTTTTTTTTCCATTTTTTTTTTAATTCCTTTAAAAAAATCTCATCGTGTTTATTTTTTCCTAGCTGTTACTTTTTTCTTTTTGTTCTCTATTAACTTGTTTTCTTTTGTTTATTTCTTTTCCTTTTTCTGGCTTTTTTCCTGAATTTTTCCTTCTTTTTTCTCTTCCTTTCTTTTGTTTCTTTTTTCTCAGCTTTTCACTACTTTTTCATTTTGGTATTTTTTTCTTTTTTGTTCTATTCCCCCCTTCCTTTAAGTCATTTTGTGCACAATCTTACATAATATTTGGTCGTGTAGGGATTAAAGAAGCAAAAACAACCTGAAGAGCCGTTTAGGACCCGAAAGAGCCGGTTCTCTTTAGTGAGCCGAGCCGAAGAAGCCGGTTCTCGAAAAATTACTGACTTTACTTTTCAACTTTGTTCGACATTGACTTGAAAATACCGCATTTAGAACACAGCGTCAGGGGAACCTGTGTATTTTTACCTTCATGCACTGTAAATTTGACTTAATTTGCTTCTTAATTAGCAATTTTGAGCCTTCATTTTTGTGCGCTGGCTAGATTTTCTTGTGCGCTGAGAATGTGCGGGCAGTGCGCGATTGCGCACGCGCGCAGCTTAGAGGGAACATTGACACCCACTAACACACACAACTCTGCTTTCAAAATGAAAATTTATTGCAAAAACACTAAACTTATGCATGAACTTTGCAAGAACTTTTCAACGCTGTTTTCGGTGGGGAGATCACACAATTTCAGTCACCATGCCGGTCACGTTGCCTGAGACGACAGCGTTCCTGCAGAAGTGCACAAATTGTCACCCCTCTCTGACCAGAAGATGACAATGGTACTCTTAAGGAAAAAGCTCTGTTGAAGAGTTAACTGCCCATTACTATGTGTCCATATTTCTCAACTCTCACCACACTGCTTCACTAACCCTACTCGCCATATGGAGCCATACACACGCGCATTCACTGGATACAGGAAGCAACACTAGGAAGTTGAGCTTCCTTGATGTGTGGACAAATGTCTGATAAAATTCACACCTGCCATCTAAGTGATTTATCATACTGAAAACATTCCCATAGGCTTGATACTGAAGGATTTCATACATTTTACTACAAAGAATTTTATACAAGTTACATTTATTAAATGCAATAAGGATTTTTCACAGAGAAGGCTTAAGGTCAATGACAGGTTGCTCCGTTCCGAATGCGAATGTTTTGTTTAGTTCTATTGATAACAGAATTCTGACGCAGATGGTGGGCGATGTTTGGAGAACAAGGCCCTGATGACGTGGAAGCGCTTGGTGTTGTTTTAAGTTTCTCCAGACGAGGTGGCGACGAGGTGGAGCCTACGTGGGCGTTCCTGGCCCACCCATGGGGGTGGCCGACACGCCGGCTTTAGAGGAAGGTGTGGGCAGAGAAAGGACTTCAGAAGATCGATCCCGAGGGACAATCAAGAGAGAGGCTCGACGAAGAGCGACAATAATTTGGCTAATTCGATGGAATTCACTTAGTTAAATACTTAAAGAAAATAAATCTGCCCCCGTGTGGAAATGCCGGTCTCTTGCCCATATTTTCCCGAAAAGAAACGAGCATGCATTGTTGGTTGAATGAAGGATATGTTTGGTTAATGGAATCAGATTACTAATTCGAACAATTTGGTAAATAAAACAAGAAAAACTTGTTTGTACATTTTGGCACTTAGGGACAATACTTCTGAAAGCAACGTTATGACGTTGAATGCCAACCAGTTTAGGGTGTCCCCTGCCCACTGCCCGAAGATTGCTGGGATGGACTCCAGCGCCCCCGCGACCCTACTGAGGATAAGCGGTGCAGATAATGGATGGACAGATGGACATTGAATGCGTTGATGAACTATTTTTACTAAAAGGAGGTGCTAAACAATACACACTGTTCTTTCAAACATTGCAAGCCAAAATGTAAGTATTGACCCTTTGCACGTGACATCACGTTGCCTTTACCGGCAAAACGAGACCCATGACGGACAGCAAGAGGCACTTGAGTGCATGGCAGTTAACAGGCAATTGAGTTGAAGCAAATACCAATAACCATGACCGAAGAACATAACAACCACTTTTTATCCATCATGATTATTTCCTGTGCTCTTAAGCCCGATTTGGAATTGTATGCCTGTTGATGAAGACAGAAGATGGTAATGCTTATCTGCAGTCAAACAGAGGGACAAGATTGGCAGTCCTCAAGTATTCCAGGATTTTCAGCAAACATTTTTTACAAGGTACGTTTGATTTATTTCCGAGCAATTAAATCTTAAGTAGGTACGAGTCACGTCAGGTGCCCCAATGTTGCAAAGGGCATCAACAGGTAATAAGCAGGCATCATCAACATGAAGTATAGGTAATAATAAAATGTCCAGTTGACAGCTTTCTGTCCCAAAATCTTGACCACGTTCTAGATCAGGGGTCTCTAACTGAGTCGACTCGGGGGGCCTGATGAACTTGGGCTGAATAGGATTTTCCACAAAGAAACCTCTGATAAATATGTCCACCGTTCTCAAATTTATACAGTATTTATAAATAAATAAATGAATATATATATATATATATATATATATATATATATATATATATATATATATATATATATACAGCCGGACCTAGGTTTTCGAACGCCTCTCAGTTCGAAAAATTCGGTTCTCGACCAAAAATTTCGAGAAATTCTTGCTTCGCTTTTCGTTCAAAAAATCGGAGTTCGAACGCCGGTACGCTAGGGTGCGATGCTGAGCGGCGTACGGGTGTAGATTGCCCCCACCCCTCGTGAAGAACAGTTATGACGTGCGCGCACTTCTTTTTGCTTTCGCTTTAGATATCGGTGAACGGAGTGGTTTAGCCCCTAATTATGCCTCCGAAGAAGGTCGGTGCAAGCAGCAAAGTTGCTACAGGTGAAAAAAGAAGGGTAGTGCGTACAACTATTGCATTCAAGAAAGAAATAATAGCAAAATATGAAGAAGGTGTGCGATTTTCCCTTCCTTCGAGGGAATAGAGCATGGCTTCTGCAGACCACCACAAAGGTAAGAAATCCTATTCATAATTCTTTTCTTTATCCTTTAACCGCTCACCACTTGTTGTGGAGACCCGGGTGCTAAATGACGTGTAATGAAATGATCTGCATTTCTATAGCGCTTTTCAAGTCAATGACTTCCCAAAGCGCTTTACAATGTGCTTCACATTTCCCAATAGCGGCCGTGCAGCCATGTAAGGCGCTAACCTGCTTATTGGGGGTCTTAGGGGTTCAGTGTCTTACCCAAGGACACTTCGGCATGTAACACGGACAAGCCGGGATTCGAACTGGGATCCCTTGATCCCAAGACGAGCGCTCTACCTCCTGAGCTACTGCCGCCCCTGTAAATGACCTGATTTTTTTAGTTGTACACGTTCATGTTAGCGTAATCTTTCGCACGGAAGATTACGCTAACGCGAACGTACGATTAGCCTGGGTTAGCTTCATGTTTACGTTCATGGTAAGCATTCAGGGTTTTGGAACGGATTAAAACGATTTTACATTACTTTTAATGGGAAAAACGATTTTCGGTGATCGAACAAATCGGTTTTCGAACAGGGTTCTGGAAGGGATTATGGTCGACAACCGAGGTTCCACTGTATATATATATATATATATATATATATATATATATACAGGGAGTGCAGAATTATTAGGCAAGTTGTATTTTTGAGGATTAATTTTATTATTTAACAACAACCATGATCTTAATGAACCCAAAAGTCTCATTAATATCAAAGCTGAATATTTTGGATGTTGGAGTGGGGCTTTTTTAGTTTTAGCTATTTTAGGAGGATATCTGTGTGTGCAGGTGACTATTACTGTGCATAATTATTAGGCAACTTAACAAAAAACAAATGTATACCCATTTCAATTATTTATTTTCATCAGGGAAACAAATATAACAGCTCAACATTCACAAATATACATTTCTGACATTCAAAAACAAAACAAAAACAAATCAGTGACCAATATAGCCACCTTTCTTTGCAAGGACACTCAAAAGCCTGCCATCCATGGATTCTGTCAGTGCTTTGATCTGTTCACGATCAACATTGCGTGCAGCAGCAACCACAGCCTCCCAGACACTGTTCAGAGAGGTGTACTGTTTTCCCTCCTTGTAAATCTCACATTTGATGAGGGACCACAGGTTCTCTATGGGGTTCAGATCAGGTGAACAAGGAGGCCATGTCATTAGTTTTTCTTCTTTTAGACCCTTTCTTGCCAGCCACGCTGTGGAGTACTTGGATGCGTGTGATGGAGCGTTGTCCTGCATGAAAATCATGTTTTTCTTGAAGGATGCGGACTTCTTCCTGTACCACTGCTTGAAGAAGGTGTCTTCCAGAAACTGGCAGTAGGACTGGGAGTTGAGCTTGAGTCCATCCTTAACCCGAAAAGGCCCCACAAGCTCATCTTTAATGATACCAGCCCATACCAGTACCCCACCTCCACCTTGCTGGCGTCTGAGGCGGACTGGAGCTCTCTGCCCTTTACCGATCCAGCCACGGGCCCATCCATCTGGCCCATCAAGACTCACTCTCATTTCATCAGTCCATAAAACCTTAGAAAAATCCGTCTTGAGATTTTTCTTGGCCCAGTCTTGACGTTTCAGCTTGTGTGTCTTGTTCAGTGGTGGTCATTTTTCAGCCTTTCTTACCTTGGCCATGTCTCTGAGTATTGCACACCTTGTGCTTTTGGGCACTCCAGTGATGTTGCAGCTCTGAAATATGGCAAAACTGGTGGCAAGTGGCATCTTGGCAGCTGTACGCTTGACTTTTCTCAGTTCACGGGCAGTTATTTTGCGCCTTGGTTTTTCTACACGCTTCTTGCGACCCTGTTGACTATTTTGAATGTAACGCTTGATTGTTCGATGATCACGCTTCAGAAGCTTGGCAATTTTAAGAGTGCTGCATCCCTCTGCAAGATATCTCACTATTTTTGACTTTTCAGAGCCTGTCAAGTCCCTCTTCTGACCCATTTTGCCAAAGGAAAGGAAGTTGCCTAATAATTATGCACACCTGATATAGGGTGTTGATGTCATTAGACCAGACCCCTTCTCATTACAGAGATGCACATCACCTGATATGCTTAATTGGTAGTAGGCTTTCGAGCCTATACAGCTTGGAGTAAGACAACATGCATAAAGAGGATGATGTGGTCAAAATACTCATTTGCCTAATAATTCTGCACTCCCTGTATGTATATATATATATATATATATATATATATATATACATATATGTATGTATGTATGTGTGTATTACTGTACAGAAGAGGATCTAAAAACATTAAGAATTAATATGTAAATCAATCAATCAGTAATAGTTTACGTGGGCTGCACTTACATGAAAAGGACAATGCATTTTATTTCACCACTGAATGCTGTTGTATTGTGTAGTGCAACCGAAAAGAAGTGCTAAAAAGAACAAATAAGAATACAGACTGCAGAGACTCCAAGTAACCAAAAAGCAGCACTTTCCTTTCACAAAGAAAGAAAAAAATGGAAAGAGAAATAAAAAATGATAAAGAACAGAGAAAAGAGAAAAACGAGGGGGAAAAAAGAAGGAAACAGAAAAGCCTGAAAAAAAGATAAAGGGGAAAAAAGAAGAGATAAAAATCAAAAGGAAACCGAAGAACAAAAAAAGGTTAAAAAAAAAAGGAAAAATGTTTCTTTTTTTTCTATTCAGGTACCCTTGTCAGTACGATGGTGAACAATGAGTTCATCCATCCATCATCTGCACCGCTTATCTTCAAGAGGCGGCACAGCTATCTTGGGGCAGTGGGCAGGAGACACCCTGAACTGGTTGCCAGCCAGTTGCAGGGCACACAGGGACAGACAACTCAGTCGCTCATTCACACCTAGGGACAATTTGAACCGGCCAATTAACCTGACATGCATGTTTGTGGAATGTGGGAGGAAACCGGAGTGCCCAGAGGAACCCAAGCAAGCTCAGGGAGAACATGCAAACTCCGCACAGGAAGGCTGGTAGCTAGATTTGAACCCATGACGTTAGAACTGTGCCACGGACGCGCTGACCACTCACCCGCCGTGCCGCCTCAATTATTTCATGTTATGTCAAATACATGCAAATTTCTCCACCTACAGGTATTTTAAAGCATACATGTTTATATCATAGTTAATGTGTTTTTCCTTATCTTTAAATCAATATTTTTTTTAATTGAATGACTTTTTTTTTATCAGCATAAGGCTCGTAGTAATGCATACTGTCCCTTTTAAACTTTCATATTAAAGCGGGGGCCTCGTCCTCCGTGGACCGCAATTGATCCCCGGGCCGCAAGTTTGAGAAAGCTTGTCTAGATGATGGCGTACAATAGGTCCAAGTGCCGGTAAAATGACTCGAAACGCATGCAGACTGCAGCAACCAGGCTCATCCTTCTCTCTCAAGTACAAGGAGACAAAAGTATGAGGTCAACATCACCCACAAGCTATTAAATATAAGTGTGTTTTAAGCTTAGATTTAAACTCTTCCGCTCAAGTTCTGCTGCAACCTTCCAACAACAGTGGGTATACTGTGCAAGCAAGCTAATTTAATTGTCAATTCGCATAGAGGGGATCTAGTTGGGGTAATACAAAAACTAACTTCTCCTTAGTAAAGGTCACATGATTAAGTACCTACGACCTGCAAAAACGTATTGTTTTTGTAAAGTGTAAGAAGACTGAAAATAGGAAACAGAAACATATTTAATGATTAAGACTTTACAAGTCGGGCAGCACCGCAGCATAGTGGTTAGCGTGTATACGACACAGTTCTGAGGTCATGGGATCAAACCTTCCTGTGTGGAGTTTGCATGTTCTCCCCGTGCTTGCGTGGGTTTCCTTCGGGCACTCTGGTTTCATCCCACATTCTAAAAACATGCATCTCAGGTCATTTGGGTGGTCTAAATTGTCCCTAGGTGTGACTGAACGAGTAAATGGTTGTCTGTCCCTGTTTGCCCTGTGATTGGCTGGCAACCAGTTGAGGGTTTCCCCTGCCCACTGCCTGAAGATAGCTGGGATGAACTCCAGCCCCCCTGCGACCCTACTGACGATAAGCAGTGCAGATAATGGTTGGATGGATGGACTTGACAAGTCACTAAAGTAAGCTAATGTTAGCCAATAAGCTACTAGCATCTGCTAAGCAACGGAGGGTTTGGTAACCCACTAGCAGAAAAGACGACCAAAAAGACAGTCCAAACTTTGAGCTGACTGTAATTGTGGCTGAAAACTGAGGACACTCAATAGCTTTTTCCTTTGTACCTGTAGAAAACGAGACTTGTGAGAGACGACAAGCAATGGGCCTGGTTTTTGCACTCAGTGTAAAATAATAACGTCACATTTGCTGATAGTGGTAATGTCATCCTTAACCACTAGGGTGGTAGAGGCTCCATTTTCTGAGGTGTGTCTTGGGAAACTACAGCCTGTTGGTGCCCGTCCCTCATACTTTAGACATGTTGAACAGACCTGACCGATGACATTTCAGGTCATTCTTCTATGGTAGAAGAATGAAGGGACACAGAGTCTCCTCTGTGTCATCTTTTGATTAGACCTTGAGGTGGCAGCCCCGCTGTGGAACTGTCTCCCTGCTGTGAAGAGTCTGGTTTTTTAGTTGGGGTTGGTGGGGGAGTGGCATGGGTACGCCTGCTTAACTTGAAAGTTTACCAATTGAAGATGGTGTTTGTTCAGCTATGGTGCATGCGTCCAACAGGACCCCGACATACACCTTGCCCAGGACAAGGAATCACTGTATAAACTAGCCAATAACAATTAAATGTGTTGTTCCGCAGCCACTCAATGAGTCAAATAAAGTCCCATTCACTCACAAAGCCCTTTATCACAGAATCTTAAAAGCTTCGAAGGCCACAATTACAACATCTCCTGATTTGAAAGCTATGTGAAGACTAGGAGAAACTAAAAAAGAAAAACCCAGCATGATGAAATTTTAAACATTTTGAGGAAAGCTTGGGCATGATGTAATCCCCAAAACATAGTCAACATTAACAATAACAAAAGTCCCAAACAGCCACGATGAAACTTCCAATCTCGATCAGCCGGTAAATGCACTAGACTCCAGATGATGGCATGCATCAGGTCCAGGTGCTGGTCCACTGATTGAAAATAGATGTGTTGTGTAACATCCGGGCTCTTCCTTCTCTCTCGCTCAGCCACCAGCCAGGCGGCACAAAAGGACACGAAAACAATAGTATGAGGTCGACATCAATCATACGCCATAGAATATAAGAGTGTCTTAAGTCTAGATTTAAACACCTTCGCTGAGATTGCAAATCTTAACTCAGAGGGCTTCGATGTCGGCTTTTCCTATCTTTGTGAAGTAAAATTAACCAAGCGTTGGATTGTTCACCCACTAATAGGGAACATGAGCTGGGTTTAGACCGTCGTGAGACAAGTTAGTCTTACCGGGATCTTGGTTTTATGCAATACTCATTCTGTGGGGTAATGAACAGGATATGTTTATTATTTTTTTGTGTATTTAGCCTTAAGTTGGTTGCATTAATTTAGTTATAAATAACAATAAAGACAAATCAATTCTCCAGCATCAGTTACAGCTTTGATTGCCTTCTGATCTGCACTCTCCTCAGGACTCCACATCATCCTTTTCAAATAAATACTAAAGATCAACTAAGCTGTTTGTTATATGCTCCCCTTACCTAACCATCAACACATTTACAGTGCCTTTTCCCCTCTGTAGACTATTCAACGATTGGTCAGAATTCCGTTTTGCAAAGTCAGAAAAGAATCAAACAATGTCAAAACATGTAAAGTGAATACTGTGTTTTAAATCAATCACATAGATATGTTATCTGACTGATACAGCTGGAATGTGAAGTTGGGGAAGGGGGCAGTAGTTGCATTTGCGCATCAAAGGTTGTCGTGAACACTCCACCACAGGGGGTCCGCCCCTCCCAGGAACCCAGAGCTGGTACACGTTTTACCTAACAAGGGCAGTCTGACTTTAGCCAGCAACAAGGGAAGAGGGCATATCCTAACAAGAAGAACTGGATCAAAATCCTGTACGGTCCAGACCAAGACTCAGCTCAACAAGCAGCCAGAGAACCTTGCCAAGTCAGCTTGATCAAGCTAACGGCCAAACCGGTGGGACAAAGCCAGCGACCTTAGAGAAGCCTCAAGCCACCAGCAGTCAACCTCTCCTTCAACACTCTGCATCCTGTGGTCCTCGTCCCAACCGGTTCTCAGGCCTACCGGCATTCCTCATCACTCTACAGCCAAGGACCCAAAGACTGGGCCATCAGCATCATTAACTTCGCAGAACATCTTGTATTTTCTGGGTATTGGTGTGACGTAAAATGGGGACCTATCAAAATACAATATCGTAATAATCAAGCCAATGTTGTTGTCTATCCGAATGGTGACAGTTTAAGTTCTCAACGTCTAGTTTTGTTTTGTTTTATTTTCTTATTATTGTTTTGTTTTCTATTCGAGCTTCATCAATAGATGTTTAGTGAAAGAATCGAAGATTGTGTGTGTCTTGATTAAAGTAAATCGAACTATCATAGAATTCCTCTAAAGTGTGTGTAGCCACCATTCAGAATAACTAAACAAGGTTTTTCATCCGTTTTCCAGACGTAATGATCTAAAAACGTATGTCGTGCTCCAAAAAGGCGAGATGAGTTTTGAAAAGAATAAACTCGGCTCTTAAATCCAATCGGTCAATAAATTGTTTGTTAGAATAATTTATTTACCACCCATATTTGCTACACCTCATATAACCTTAATGTTTCAAAATTATATAATTTTATCACGGATGTTCTTCGACAGTGTATTTTTGACCCTGAAAAAGATGATTTTTATTTTCCTTATTCTTCTGCGCTGGACTGCAGCATACAGTGGTATTTGAGGCGAAAGTCTCTCGGACACCTTGTGGGGGTTTTGGGGGAAACGAGGTTAGGGAGGGGGATATTCCGTCTTTCCTATTTCGCGCCCGCATGAACACGCAGACCTGCCCACAGCCTTCCTCCCCCATCGTCCCCCCTTTAGCTCCTTCGCTCACACTGTCGCTGGCCATCAACAGCGTCTGACGCCTCATCTGCTCGTGACATTCCGGCTTTTGTGTCCAAGCGAGGAGGGGTGGAGACCACCTTCGTAGACCGCAATGGACATGATGGGCGACAAAGAGCGGCGACGCCTCAGTTGTAAAGGATTACTGAAGAAGAACTGGCTGCTGATTGCCACGGTTGTATCGGTGATGCTCGGTATGCATGCGCATCCATCTCCATCTTATCCTCCAGCTTCTTTCGCTGTGCATACGTGATGCTTTGGATGAAGGGTGTCGGAGCGTTTTCCCAAGCCAGCCCTCTCGGGGTTATGTATACTTAAAATGTGAATGCAAACATCCAAACAAGCACATGCTCAATTTTCATTATGGTTTAAGATGAACTGCATGCCACAAATTGCATTTAGAACAAAAAGGCGTATACCTAAAGATAAATAATACAACCACAATATAATATCTGTGTTACCAGAATTTTTATCCTTAGTCATTAGGAACTTAATTCATGTAATAAAATGACTTTTGTTGTATTGCACATACATGTAAATGTTTGGCATTTCAACTTTTTGGTGAGATGTTCTCTTTGTAACATCCTCTTCAAATTCTTGTCACATCATTATTAGGGGTGGGTGATACCAAGATTTCTGGTATCGATCCGATTCAAATAAATACAGGGTTGATCCGGGATTACCTCACGTGCGGTCCCTTCTCAAGGTTTCTTCATTTTCCTCATGTTGAGGTTTTTGAGTTTTTCCTTGCCCTCGTGTAGGTTTTAGATCAGGGGATGGTGTAATAATAGTCTGTAGTTTGCAATAATCTGTGGTCTGTGCAGCCCTTTGAGACTCTCTGTGATTAAGGGCTATACAAATAAACATGACCTGACTTAATCTTATACTAATATATAATATTTTCTGCTTGGATGATCATTAATTTATTTGCACAAAGATTTTAGACACTTAGAATTGTATTTTTTTTTATCAATTCAGTATCTACAATGAAAATGTTAAAGGCGCTGTACGTAATTTGACATTTTTTTACTCGCTGATGCCACTTTCTGGCTTCAATCATCATTGCACCCTCTGTCAAACGGTATAGCAGGTGCAAGTACGTGCATATCTTAGATGTGCTCGAATAAACTCTTCTTTTTTCATCTTTTTGGGGCTTTCAGTTGGTGTTTAGACTGTATTTGAAACAGTCCTTTTCTTACTTTCACCATTCTCATGCTACATGAAAATATTATCGTGAGCACGAGCATTAAATCAAAAAACCTATGAAATACGTTGACAGGAATGTCATCTCATATGATTCAGTCTTTTGTTGTCGGATGATATCACTCTTGTAATAGTGCAGATATTTGTTCCAGTCAAAGGGAGATAGCTATTGGGGATTTCAGGTGCTTCCTGTCTCTAGATCCTAATGAATCTTAATCGGTCCTAGTCGGCGACTGCTCTGAATGACTAATGGGAATCACTGTGTTTTGCTCACTGACCACCCTACCCCATTTGCTGGGTAAAATTTAAATTCATCATCACATAAAAATCAAAATTGATATTGCATTTTCATTACAGCTCTAGTCCATTGAAATAGTTTTCGTGAAATGATTTGTTCTTGTAAAAATATTTGTTTTTCTCAGACTTTAAAGCCACCTTAAAAATGTTGTCAAAATAATACAGCAGAGATCGGAAACCTTTTTCACCAGACAAAAGCTAATTCCTCAACACATTTTATTTCACTGTGAGAGGTTAGATTATTTGATCAAATCTAGGTAATAATAATTATCCATTATCAATAAAAATAGGCTACTTAAAATTCAAATCCCTCCCACAATTACTTAAGAGTGTTGAGGCTCATTTTGTCTGTCATTTTTGTCCTAAATAATGGTTTCAAAACAAGGTGCAAGCAAAGTTCTTTAGCGAAAATGTCACAAAATACTGCAAACGAGGATACCACCTTATTAACCTTTAGTGCAGAAGGCGCCTGGCAAAGGAGAAAGAGTGTGCGTGCCCTGTGTATAGGTCCGCCCCCTCCTGCCCCTCACACAATCAAATAGTTCTAGAGCTTCTGGGAAAAACGTTGTTTTTGGTCAAAGTTTGTTATGTGGCTTTTTAACATGAAGTATCTCAACAATGAATAAAGATTGTTAAATGAGCTTCCGTATACAGACTTATTCAGCGATTTACAGCCAAAACGGCGTCTGTTGGTGTGACACCTTGACTATAAACTGAAGTTAAAATTGTGTCCTATATATAGTGGACCGAACCTGAAGTACACAGCATTATCTTGCCTATGCGTAAAGTAGCATTTTAAAAAATTGTATGAATTTTTTTTTAATTTTGAACATTAAAATAAAAACAGGACAAAAACAATGACTCGACAACAAAATAATGTTCACATAACATGTTCGAAAAGGGGTGGATCATTCAAATCTATTTTAACTCTGAGACATATGTACCCATGAAAAGAGCCATAAATGGCTTGCGAGCCATAGGTTCCTGACCCCTGGAATCAAGAAATGTAGTGTTTTTTAAAGCTTCACAAAATACAGACTTTATTCAAGTAACATTGACGTTTTACATAATTCTGATGCTATCTAAGAAGATTGCTGATAAGTTAAGTTTAGTAGACACTCAAAATAAGGAGAGAAGACTTCAATGGAATTTGAACTTGCAAGGAGAACCAGCCGGTGGTCTCGAGTTGCTGTTTTTGCGCTTGGGCCGAGTTATACAATTGGCACCCATTGCCCTGTTGCTTGGTGCTCGGCATTAGTGGTTGAAATTGGGTGGTTTGGTCACCTTATGACTCCCAAAGACAGGTATTGCGACACATCGGTTGGGCAGATCTGTCGTCGCATCATTTACTGTACACAGTCGCATGTGTGTGCATGGGAGCAGACCCCTGATAAATCAGGGATAAGGCGAGGAAAACGAAGTAGAAGAAGTAGGAGAACAGAGGAGAGAGCCCATATCTCAGATAAAAAATTCAAACCTGCCGTAAAGGCCCTACTCTGAGCGCTTTCATTTTGTGAAATCTACTGGATTACAAAAGCAGATCCGCCCTGAAGGATGTGAAATATAAAGAACAGCAACAGGAATGGCTGATGGTGACAGTGACGTAAACAGTCCATAATAGTCAAAACAACTGACAACAGTGCACAATAATAGTCAAAATAATAAATTGGCATCCTATTCAATATTCTTTGCAGGTGTCCAATATTAAAAACAAAATAAACTCTTGAATTCCAATTAAATTTTCTCTTCACGATTACGATATTTTTAGGTAGATAGCTTCATTTCATTTAGTTGACAACTACTGTCTGTGTAGTTTCTATTGCTGTAATTAACAACTATTTTAATAGTCGACCAATCACTGAATATTGAAACAATTAGTTAAATACTCGAATGATTATTATAGTTTTCTTAAATTTAGCACGATGTGAAAACTGATAATAAACACAAGATAAATGGGTACAATGAAAAATACACTTTTTTATTGAACATACTGCACATTCGTACAAAAAATAAATAAAAATGCTAAAAATCTAAAACAAATTATGCATAGTGCTCGGTTAGTAGCGACATGAATAAACCCCTGTTCGTTTTTTTAGGAACAGGGAAATAAATTAATTTGAAATTAAATAAAACATCTTTATCCCTGTAAACTAAGAACAGGCTCGTTAGCAGAACATTAAACCCCCCAAATTTTCCGTGTGCATTTTATAAGGTACATTCAGTGGTCAAGTCTGTAATAAAAAAAAGTCACGGTTTTCAACAGTTTGAGATCAAACGGTTTTAACCAGTGACGTTTGTCATTTTAACAACTAATGTTTGTTCTTTGGACTGTATGCTTTTCAGGCGCAGTCCAGCATAACACTCAAGCTCTCTTTTACACTTGAGTATATGCGTATAAAATGTAAAATGCATGTCATCAAAACCACATTAGTTTGAACGTTACTTGAATCTTACGAGGCTACAATTCTCCAAAACTTAAGAAGTGCTTGTACACATAGTTCATGTTGAGGCCGCCATTTGTGTATGTTTATGTCACCGCTCGAGACAAAGACGCTATTAACCACACACACTGACCTACTTACGAACGAGATAGGTTCCGGATGATCGTTCGTAAGTTGAATTTGTTCGTAAGTTGCTTCAGTGCTATATTTTGCATGGAATGTGTGTTTAAGGTTTATATAAGTATGTTTAAGGCTTGTATACATAGCCTGTATGGTTTGTACTAAAAATAAACATTTCATAAAATAATATGCTCTATAAGGATAAATAAAGTTGAGTTTAACTTACTTTTGGACGATGTGCTTCAAGAGTTAAGCAACTTCCTCCTCCGTGGTAGAAAGTGGCTGAAAAAAAAAGCGATCCAACCATTTTCTCAACCGCATCAAGCTTTCTTATTCCACTTTTGTTTTGAAAAGAAACGGCTCGCCTCTTCTTTACACTTAACACCAACCATATTGAATGGATGCTCAAGATATGAATCAATAAAAATGTCAAAGTTTTTAGCGTGCTGGAGATACAGTATATAATGTTTACACACGAACTAGGAAGAGAAAGCCTGATTTCTTCTTTGGGTAAATGCTGGGTGACCTCTCACAGCGCCACACAGCTGAAAGAAGCACTACAGTAATGTCCTGTACTCTGAAAAATATGCACACAATACAAAATCTAACTTACAGCAATGTCCGGATATTTTTCGAAATCCTGAAAAAAATGTCCGTATCTACCGTTTTTAGTAAGATGAATGTTCGTAAGTAGGGGAGCGTCTACATAGCTCATGCACGACTCTCAGCAAAAAATATACAGACGTAGAGATGCCTCCTGTTGGGAAAGCGTGTCTGGCAACAATAGTCGACCATTGAATTTCTTGTCACATTTCTAGATCGATTTTTTTCAAGAACGTCGACTAATTGTTGCAGCCCTAGTATTTTCATAACATTAATATATGGTTTCACTCGTACAATATACTGTACAGCCAACCTTTTTCGCATATAACTACCTTATCGTCGAAACATCATGACTTTACAGTGATAATACTTCACTCCTGTCACATTACGGATAAAAGTCTTTTAAAGTCTCAAAGGATTTGTTAAAGCCTCGTGCGCTTTTGTCATTTGTAATCGTTGCATTGAATCAAACCGGCAGTATACGAGCCATATGCAGTTGTTACGATCGATTGCTAATAGCTGAGTTGAGCCTTTTTTAATGGGGACACAATTCTTGTACTGTATGTGGACACCATTAGTGTGTCTCTAATTGCATTAGAGCATTGTTGTTGCATTAAGCCTCAATTTGGTTCTCATTGCAGGGATCAGTCTGGGTGTTGCGGTAAGAGAGTACACTTCCCTCTCCCATCTTCACAAGCAGTATTTCGGCTTTCCCGGAGAGATTCTGATGCGAATGCTGAAGCTGGTCATCCTCCCATTGATCATTTCCAGCATGATAACAGGTAAAAACATGTAGACACAAACAGAAAAGCACCTGGTGTAAATTGAGTGTAGCACCTATGCTATTCGGCAGAGGGAAAAAGGTACTGGACTAGTTCTAGGTTGGATGTTTGGTAAGATCAATAGAGGAAACACCAGAGTCGAAATTCTTTTGAACAATAGCTGGCAATTTAATGAACAATACAAGACAATAGATGGCAGCATGGCGGCGCAGTGGTTAGCGCATGTGCGGCACAGTTCTGAGGTCATGAGATCGAACTTCCTGTGTGGAATTTGCATGTTCTCCCCGTGCTTGCGTGGGTTTCCTCCCACATTCCAAAACATGCATGTTAGGTTAATTGGCCGGTCCAAATTGTCCCTAGGTGTGAATGAGTGAAAGAATTGTCTGTCCCTGTGTGCCCTGCGACTGGCTGACAACCAGTTCAGGGTGTCCCCTGCCCACTGCCCGAAAATAACTGGGATGGGCTCCAGCACCCCCGCGACCCTACTGAGGAAAAGCGGTGCAGATAATGGATGGATGTACAAGACAATAGAGAACATTTAACATACATTTATTGTCATTAATTCAAGATGTTGAATGAGACAAGCTAAGTTTAGTGAATCTTAGTTTACTAACCCTGTTCTATTTGTGTTTCAGTTTAATGACCGGTATTCCACTCTAATTTTGGTTGATAAGCCTATTAGTTGCAAAATTGACATTTATGTGTATAAATATGATTTTAGAATCAACCTAAATCGGTTTTAGTGTCGGAATTTAAAGTACAGTTCAAATTGCAATGATAATTCAAATGAATGACTAGAGGGTTCATCAACTAAGCAAATAAAACATAACCCCAGTTTGGGGAATCCTGAATCCATGAGTATGTGTTGTAAGCACACACTGGTTCAGCAGTCAACCGTTAAATGTAAAAGAAATCAAACTCCTACCGTGACCTTGATGTTGATCTCTATGATGAATCAGATCCTTGTTGGATTCCTGGTCTGGGTAACTCTCCACTTGGATCACCGAGATCTCAAATCGTCCAAGGAAGGAAAACAACATGGCCAAAACTTGTCTAGATCGGGTTTTTCGTCCTTTGTGAATCACACTTGAACCGGGTAGAGTCAAAATGAAAGTTTTGTCTGAAAAGGAAAGATGTGGCTTTCCAAGAAATGTCTTGCAAACGATTGTTATTGATAATCCCAAGTCCTGTCTGTTATTTTTGCTGGCGTGCGTATTCTGCCAGCAGCGATCAATGTGCTATTGCCTCTTGCTGTCTTTTTTTTTTTTAACAAGACTTTATTGAAATCAAATATTTACAATGGTGTCTTTGCTATCCAATTTTAATATTTATTTGACCGTCGAATCATCCATTTATTCATTTATCCATGATTCGCTTTTTAACGGAGTTTACATGTGTCATCTGTGATGTGCGTCACACGTACAGGTGTCGCTGCCCTGGACTCAGAAGTCTCGGGCAAGATCGGACTCCGGGCCGTCATCTACTATTTTTCAACGACTATTATTGCTGTTATTCTTGGTGAGTTAACTTTGCGTATTTTAATAACTGGTTGCTAACATCAACTTTCAACACACTTACATTTGCCCATTGAACTTTTAAATGCTGATTTAAGAAAAAAAAGGTGGTGGGTGTTTTTTGTGGTTTTGGGTTAGTGTACATCAGGCTCCATCAGACTTTTTCATCCGTCCCGCAAAAATGGGAAAATATCATGACAAAATATATGATAGTATCGTATTCTTCTGACCACAAGTTGCATCTAAAATCCCCGATTTGGCCAGTAATTTGAAAGTCCGCCTTATTACCCAGTGCTTGAGGTAAGAGCTTAAGCCCAAACCAGACCCAACCCCTCACCAAATTTTGGATCGGACCTTGACGGTTAACCATTACATTTGGGTTCGAGCCAGCCGGGCTTCTCTTTTACTGACTTAAAAAAAAAAAAAATCTCCACCCGTCATTGTTCTCTGTTCCTTTTTCTTTGTGGAGGATCCGCGCAATGGATTCCGTACCGGGGCGAGGTGGAGACGGAATCTATCGCGCAGATCCACCAGAGTAAATGGTGAAATAACGGCAAGTGAAAATAATAGAGGGAATCACCCTGGATCTTTCTCAGGCATTATTTTGGTGATGACCATCAAGCCCGGAGTGTCCCAAACGGCGCAGTTCATTGACAGAGCTGGAACCACGCCTAATGTGACCACCATTGACACATTGCTGGACCTCCTCAGGTGAACATTTACATGGTTTTCCTTAAACTACAAATAAATGTACGTACGGTATATGATTTCTATGTCGTTATCAGGAAGAATTTATATCACCTTAAGAGTAGAGAAATTCCTTGTTTTTCATGCAGGGTCGCATTCCAATAGGACCCGCGATAGGTTAAATCCGAAATAAAAAAGACATTTTTAACAGCAATTAAGCATATTCAAGCATATCTGACAATATGACGTTTTAACAATTTTTAACATTTTTAACAGCAATTAAACACACAATTTAATTATGTCATATCCCAACAATATGAGTTTTTAACTACTCTATTGAACATTAAAAACTAATAACAAAACCTTTTTACAGTCTCAAGCCTTTTTTAACATAAAAAGGTACTGTACTGTACTGTAAGTTTAAGGTTTAGTAGACACCCAAAATAAGGAGAGAAGACATCAATGCAAAGAAAACAGTGGAGCCTTAATCTATGATAAGTAATTCCAACCTGTTCCAAAGGCCATCCCACGAGCCCTTTTTTATTATTATTTATCTCCCAGGTTACAAAAACAAATTCACCCTAAATGGTGTGGGATACAAAAAACAGCAACATGATTGGCCGACAGTGACAATAACAAAAATAGTTGATAAATGTCAAAACAACAACCAAGAAATTACCCACTTATACATTTAAAATCCCAACATGTATAGTATTTTCAATCACAGTCTTTTTTAATTTTTTCTTTTTTGTGACACATTCATTCATTATTTCATTCATTTTCCAAACCGCTTATTCTCGCTGGGGTCTCATTTTTGAATGAATCTTAAAGAGACATTAATTTAAATGCAAAGGTATGTATTACATTTTATTTGAACTTTTAATCATTAAATACTCATTATATCATAAGTCAAAAAGTTATCATTATTTAAAAAACGTATTTAAGTTTTGTACATTATACGTACCTTTTATTTACAAAGTTTGGAGGTCTTTAATTTGTTATTGCGCTGACGTGCTACATGGAACGCTACTTTTGTTTCTAAATGATCAAAGCTGAGAGCAAAAGTTTTTTTTAAAGAAACAACATGGGAAAGCTACAATTTTCGTAGCATATACTTTAGATTCATTGTAAACCTGATAAGTAAAACGTCGAGAAACATTAGAGTGGAGTATTTTTAATGTTAATGTTAAAAATAGTCTATCGTGTATTAGATTTATGCCCGGATGTAGATTGCGCCCAACTCACTACACAATTTTGGACTCACTGATTCCAATTCCAATTGCAGATTCCTCTTAGTATTTTTTGTCATTTTTGATAAAAAAGAAATGAAAAATGTTCATGAAAGAAAATGTTTTATAGAAAACACAATAAAAGGAATTTCAAAGTCCTAATGCAATAGATCTGCCTTCTTTGTCTGATTTTACGGCCACAACTGCAACAAAATACAAATATCAAAAGCTGTGGCAAGTACTGGTACCTCGAAATTTTTCTTGTTATAAGTATTTATTCGTTAGTAGTTTGTTCAGTGCTACTTCTACATATGAGCTTACGGTAATTTGTTCCAGGATCATGCTCGTATCTCGAATTGCTTGTGTGACGAGTGAATTTACCCGATATGAAATAATTGAAAATGAACTAATCGGTTCCGGTTTTCTAAAAGTATCCAAGATAACTAAAGGTCAAAGTTGATCCTTGGGTTCCGTGACTTCTTGCCTTTTTTGAAGCAGACGTGAAAGTTCTTCATGACCAGGAGGGATCTCTTCCCACATCGGCTCCTGGATTTGTGCGCGTGCTTGCTGTTTTGATTCCACTTTTGAAACGTTGTGAGAACATTATTCCGATGGTGCCATGTCCCTTTTCTGGAGTTCTTGTGATTGCAAAGAGTGTTTGCCGGCACCAAGTTGTTGTAGCTGGTCAGTTCAAGAGGCCGATGTCCTCTTTCATGGGTTTGTAGGTTAGAGCTAGTTCCACATGTTTTCCTCCCTGTCTCTATGAGCACTGACACCAATTTGGGCCTTCCAGTCACCTTGCAGGATGATGATAGCTTTCTTTGATCCTTTGTCTATGACGTCTGGAACCTGGGCATAAAAGTCCTCAGTTTCTTCGTCACTGTGTTTTAAGTTTGGTGCATAGACCTGGATGACTGTGCTGTAGAATGGCGAGTCATTTATCTGTCGAAAAAATAAAAATAAAAAAAAAGTGAAAAACAGTTATTAGTACCCTTGTTTGGCTATGTTCTCTCAGAGGGCACTGTAAATCTCAGATATGTAAATTTTCATGTGAAATGACACATGGTAGGTATGATTGTATTTGTAACTGTAATTGTTTCTTATGAACAGAAACATGTTTCCAGAAAACTTGGTGCAAGCTTGTTTCCAACAGGTAAGAAAAGGGACACCAGGAGGTTCATCTGAGATCATGAGCAACTAACGCTAACACAAGTCTCATTGCAGTACAAAACCAAGCGCAAGGAGTTTGAGCCCCCTCAGAGGGATCCGGTCACAAACACGGAAATTCCTCCTCTTGCAACGACCCTCATGGCTACAGTGGAGGTAAGCCACCAAACTGACCAGTGTTGGGTGTGTTACTATAAATCTTAATTACAGGGTTTGTACGGGGCTTGAAATCTTTAGGAAGGCTTGAATTTTAATGTTTTGTTTTCAAGGATGGAAAAATACTTAGATTTTGGGTGCAGTGCTTGTAAATGCTTGAAATTGTTGCCATGTTTTTCATCAAGTCTGCTTAAAAATGCATTGCTCTTTAGTGGGCTCACTTTGCCAATGCATTTCTTCTTCCGTTGTGGTTAATAATTTTTTATGGCGTTGTCCTATGTAGTATAATCCCCCCTACGGGTCGCCCCCAAGAGAACAGGTGCAAGCTACGCCCAAACAGGGCAATCTAAAATGTGTATAAGTGCAAGTATTACGTATCAATTATGGAAATTCTTTATGGGGCATGCAACAAATAAAGTTAATGTTTTCCAGTAGTAAAATTGAATGGAAAGAACTTCTTGCAACTGAAAATGTAAGATAAATATTTTTACCCAACACGTAAACAGGGGCGGACCCTGTACCGGTCCGTCGTGGTGAAGAGGGATCTGAGCCAAAAGGCAAAGCTCTCAATTTACCGGTCGATCTATGTTCCTACCCTCACCCATGGTTATGAACTGTGGGTTATGACTGAAAGAACATGATCCCGGATACAAGTGGCTGAAATGAGTCTGGGTTCTCCCTTAGAGATAAGGTGAGAAGCTCAGTCATCCGGGAGGGACTCTGTGTAGAGCCACTGCTCCTCCGCATTGAGAGGAGCTAGTTAAGGTGGCTCGGGCATCTGATAAGGATGCCTACTGGACGCCTCCCTCGGGGGGTGTTCCGGGCATGTCCCACCGGCAGGAGGCCCCGGGGCGACCCAGGACACGCTAGAGAGACTATGTCTCTAGGCTGGCCTGGGAACACAGGATCCCGTCGGATGAGCTGGAGGAAGGTGGCTGGGGATAGGGACGTCTGGGCTTCCCTGTTAAGGCTTCTGCCCCTGCGACCGGACCCCGGATAAGTGAAAGAAAATGGATGGATGGATGGATGGATGGACGTAGACAGGGAGAGATTTGTCTCAAAAACAAGATTAAAAATCGCATATGAATATTGCAGATATATTTGTGGCTCTGCAAAATACATGATGCACACCCGATTTTTTCTTTTAATAGTACTGGAGAAATTGGAAAATTGGTGTTGACAATCCTTAAAATATGCTTGGATTTGGCCATGAAATAGGTGAACTAATTCTGCTATTGGCTGACAAAATTGGGTCAAACATTTTGAAACACCCTGTAGAACAGACCTCGGCACTCGAGGGTTACGTCCTTCTTTATTTTGGAGGTTTTTCGTCTATTACTTAGATTATACAAATTATCATCTCATTACACGATGGCAGGAGTCTTGTTTACAATTGGAACAGAAAAATCTTTAAAATCATGCAAGACATGAGGCCCTCGAGGCTTTGAGTATCCAGGTTTGCTGTAGAAGAAAACGTGTACAACATGTGGAAGCGATGAACCCTTGTTATATTTTTGGAGCTTGTGCAATCTTGAGAGCTTGTAAAAGAAACACTTAGCTCAGACACTCCATATCAGTTTTGTCTCTGGGCTTCAAACCACAACATCTCATTCTCTATTTCTTGGTACTGTTCAAGATGTTTCCATTTTTTTCATTCCAGGCATGGTTTATTGCAAAAATAGTTTAACAAATAAAAAGACCGAAATTCAGCACACCCTCGTCGTAAATTCTGTTCTTACGTATACCCTTGAGATTTATTGTTCCTGTATAAGCCGTGCCCCCTTCACCACATGCTGCCTGCCATTTGCAGCTGGTTACACACAACCAAATATGCATATGAGGTGAACCTCCTTAGACTCTGCTCAAAAATCCTGGTCTGCTTGTGACCCCAAGAGCCAAGAAGAAATCCACAGGTTCAATAGTGTTGTTGTTCAATGGTGTCGAATGATCTGCCCTCAGAGATTTGATATGCAACCCTAATGGAACTGTTCAAATCTAGGCTTCAAACACACTTATATCCTATAGCTTATGAATGACCTATGTTTCAGGTTGACGATGTGTGTGTATTGTAACATCCATTGCAGCCTGGACATCCTGGAAGGGGGTTACCTCTTTAGCGGTCCCTTCTCAAGGTTTTTCATTTTCCTCATGCTGGGGTTTTGAGTTTTTCCTTGGCCTCATGTAGGTTTTAGATCAGGGGATGGTGTAAAAATAGTCTGTGGTTTGGAATAATCCGTGGTCTGTGCAGCCCTTTGAGACTTCTTGTGATTAAGGGCTATACAAATAAACACGACTTGATTTATTTTATTTTATAGTTGGAAATTCGGCTTGGATGTGAGTATATATGGTATGGAGATCTCCAAATTCAGCTTCATATTCTCTGTACGACTGTATTCAGTTCTACTTTGTAGATAAATATGAATACGACCACCCTTTAGCGTTCGTTGCTAGCAGATCGAGGGTTATATGCGACAAGGTGAATGATGCAGCCGTCAGAGGACATTGTAGTTCATGATTTGCATTTAATGAGTTGTGGAATAATGCAGTAACGCACCATGTAGTGACAACAAAAGAGTTACAAAAATTTATGAATAACACGAAGCAGTAAATGCGTTCCTGGAACGTAGGAATGCATGTTGCCGACAACAAAATGCTGTGAAGTTAAGGTGCTGTTTATTCATTCACTTCATTAGGGGAGACAACCATAATTGTTTGTGTTTGTCGTTGTCAGAACATCACAAAAGATTACAAAATCAGTGGCTCTTACTCAGACGGAATCAACGTTTTGGGCCTCATCGTGTTCTGTGTGGCGTTCGGACTGGTGATCGGGAAGATGGGGGAGAAGGGACGCATCCTTCTGGAGTTTTTCGATGCTCTCAACGATGCCACCATGAAACTGGTGCATTTAATTATGTGGTAGGTCCTGCTCACTGCTTTTTCCTTTTTAAGATGTATGGCATATCTTAAACGGAACGTGTGTAGTACTCAGTGCCCCCTACTGGTAAAATGAAAAGCTTAATTCATTAAAAAAAACATTTCAGTATAATTAATAAGCAAAAAAAAACATGTTTACCATAAATTCTTTGCTTACGTTTGCCCCGTTGCTTTCCTGTGTAAGCCACGCCCCCTTCCCTACGCATTGCCTACCATTTGCTACTGGGGACACACAACCAAATATGTGCGTATAAGTTGATCACCTGATTTCAGTATTGTATTTTATAGTTTTATATTTTATATCATATAGAATAGGGCAGCACGGCGGCGCAGTGGTTAGCGCGCGTGCGGCACAGTTCTAAGGTCTTGGGAACCTCCTGTGTGGGTTCAAATCCAGCTACCGGACTTCCTGTGTGGAGTTTGTGTGTTCTCCCCGTGCTTGCGTGGGTTTCCTCCGGGCACTCCGGTTTCCTCCCACATTCCAAAGACATGCATTTCAGTTGGATTGGCCGGTTCAAATTGTCCCTAGGTGTGAATGAGCGAATGAGTTGTCTGTCCCTGTGTGCCCTGCGATTGGCTGGCAACCAGTTCAGGATGTCCCCTGCCCACTGCCCGATGATTGCTGGGATGGGCTCCAGCACCCCCGCGACCCTACTGGGGATAAGCGGTGCGGCTAATGAGATGAGATGAGATTATATAGTATATTTGGCTTGGATGCGCTTATATACGGAAGGGAGATCTCCATGATGAGAAATTCAGCGTTCTCATACTCTGTGCTTGAGATAGGTTTAGCATGAATGTATTTAGTTGTACTGTGCTTTGTATGTAAATACAGTACCTAGTAAAAGTATTGCCCCCCCCCGTATAACCGTTTAACATATTGCCATATTTCAGGTTTCAACCTTACAGATTTGAAAAAATATATATTTCTGAATGATCAACAACAGATAAAACAAAATTGTTGAAAGGAAACCAAATTTATTTAACATTTTATATTGTGCTAACAAGTAAAACGTAAAAAGTAGGTGTTGCAAAAATATTGGCCCCCTGTTATCTCTGAGAAAACTCATCAGAGAAGCAACCAAGAGACCCATGCAGACATACACAGCTGAGGTTGGACCATGTGTGTATAAGACAACTATTGGGCTAATACTTTTGCAAGAGACTGTATAAACACGCCCACACTTAATATAACCTTGCTGGTGGATGGAGGTTTGTACCGGTGTGTGACAATATGAGTGATGCAGGGGTGTTCAGCGGTTTGAAGAAATTGTATTTCACCAACTGCATTTCAAAAGTAGTGGAATCACTCAGTAACCCATTATCTACTAATGACAGTAGAGGTTACATATTGCATTAATAACTCTACCCGTCACTGAGAAAAGGAATAGTGTTCCAGGAATGTGTTTCTTTATAACGCAGCACACAAACACAAAATGCTCTATATTTCCAGATGAAGTAGTTGTTCTTGTTTTAATCTGCTTACCTTTTCCCATTTTTTTCTACAGACTGAATGCATACGGAGAAGTGAATGTGATGTTTTATTTTCAACCATACAGTTTCTTTCTTACATAGAGCAGCTTAAAATTATCGGCGGCTCTGTTAGATCAGGCATCTCAAAGACTTGAGCTGATCCGC